>NW_021469688.1:0-313 GCF_001605985.2 Dendrobium catenatum | reverse complement strand
TGTAATTGTCCTATGCATGTCATATAGTATAAATGCATATATATAATGTTCTATACTAAATGAAATGTAATATATAAATCATGTACTTCATACATACCGTAGTCCCTTGTATCAATCTTATCAATCTTGACATATATCTATATCAGTCATATTCTATATAATATACATATCATATCATTTATGTAACTTATCACATATATTCATGTCATATGAATATATAACTAAGGCGGGATATCTGGCTACTTGTAGTATTTTTTTCTATATTAGGTCTTACAGTCCATCTAGACCAAATAAGAATTAGTCTCAATCATAT
>NW_021469687.1:0-316 GCF_001605985.2 Dendrobium catenatum | reverse complement strand
TATTTTTATTTTAACAATCAACATAATTTAAAAAAAAGTTAAGAGTTAAAGAGATGAGGATGCTCATATAGATAAGTGACTTTACAGTACTTAGAGATAAAATGTGAAACGAGTATGTACGTGAAAATGTTGCATTATCTCCAGTGACAAATAAGATTAGAGAGAGTCGCCTTAGATGGTTTGGTCACATAAAACGTCAGCATTCCGATATCTCGATTAGCAGAGTGGATGCATTAAATCCGACCTATATATGTTCAGAAAGTTAGAGTCAAACCTAAAAAGATTTGACTAGAAAATATTAGAAATGATATTTTTT
>NW_021469686.1:0-2381 GCF_001605985.2 Dendrobium catenatum | reverse complement strand
TTTTGAGCTGGCGTGTGGGGACAGGTGAATTGATGAATCGTACCCGTAGTTTTGAACATAGCCTGAAACCTGTTATTTCGGAATTCTCCGCCTCCGTCAGATCTAAAAATTTTAATTTGTTTATGAAATTGATTTTTGATTAGATTATGTAGTTCAAGAAATTTGTCGAAAGCCTCGAATTTGTGTTTGAGCGGGAACGTCCAGCAGTATTTCGAAAAGTCGTCGATGAAAGATATATAATATTTGTAACCTTGTAATGAAGTGGTGGGGGACGGCCCCCAAATATCTGAGTGAACTAAATCGAAAATATGGGAAGTAAAAGAATTAGAATTCTTGACAGGTAAGCGATGGCTTTTAGCCAAGTTACAAGATTGACATAAATGTTTATTAAGATTGCTACAAATTCCCGGTATGGTTTTACTAAGGACTTGTAAAGTTTGCTGCGCCGGATGTCCGAGGCGTTTATGCCAAAGATTGGGTATCGTCTGAGCGGAGAACAGAGCAATGCCGGAGATGTCGGAAGAGGATCGAACGGGATAGAGCCCGTTATGGGAAGGTCCCTTGAGAAGAGTTTGACCCGTCTTCGAGTCCTGGATATGAAATTCATGAGCAGAAAACTTGACCGAGCAATTGTTATCTTTGGTTAATTGATGAATCGATATGAGGTTGAAAGACAAGTTCGGAACATGAAGCAGATGTTTAAGATGTAGATTACCTTTGGGGGTTGGGAGAATACCTTTTCCGGTGTGCTGTATGGGAAGCTGATAACCATTACCTACGGTGATTTGTTGAGTTCCGGTGTAAGGTCGACTGGCTTGAAGATTAGACGATTCAGACGTAAGGTGATTGGAGGCTCCACTGTCAAGAAACCAGTCGGTGGTGGTGGTAGCTTCAGACGGGGTGAAGAGAGCCGTCTTGATTGAGTCTCATTGTAGGAGGGATCGTTCCGGTACCAACACTTGATAGCAGAGTGTCCAGTTTTAGAGCAGATTTGACAGATGATACCGCTTGAGGAGTTCTTGTCGGGACGGCTGCGTCCACGGCCGGAGTTGCGGCCTCTGCTGGAATTGGTGCGACCGCGACCTCGACCTCTATAGGCGGCAAGAGCAGTGGTGGGATCATTGAGATGAAGATTTTAAAGCGCGATGGTGTTTTCTTGAGCGAGGATGAGCTCTTCACTGCAGAGCAGTGTGTACAAGTCATCAAGACTGAGTGGTTGGAGGTTGGTTCGAATGGAGATCTTGAAAGACTGGTATTGCACGGGAAGACCGTTGAGAGTATAAAAGATCACCTCCTCGGGATCTAGAGGAGATCCGGTCGCGGCAATTGCGTCGACGATCGACTTAACGGATAAGAGGTATTGTTGCATGGACTGATTTTTCATAGACAAATGGTGTAGTTCGTTTCGCAGCTGGATGGTGCGAGAACGAGTGTTAGACTGAAGTCGACGGGCGATGGTTTCCCATATTTCGGCACAGTGATCAAGCGAAAGAACGTATGGGAGAATACTGGGTGAGATGATCGAGTATAGGGCGGCGGCAAGATTCTGATCAAGAAGATTCCACGTTTGGAAGGAGAGTTCATTTGCCGTTGGGTGATGATGGGGGTTCGGACAGAGACAGATGCCGTCAAGAAAACCTTCAAAACCGTTGGCCTTGAAGAGTTTGAACACTTGAGAGCGCCAGATGGGAAAGTTTTTAGCGGTGAGGGTGAGGGAGATGATGCCTTTAATGTGGCTCATCAAGAATTTGAGTTGCTGAGGTATAGCTTGCGTTTCAGAGAAGTTACCGGAGCTTTGTCTAGGTTCGATTGTGGTCGTGGTTGTGGAAGAAGACGTTGCCATGGCTGCCGCGAAGAGGAGGACGGAAGAACGAGAGCCTTAGAAGGACCTTAGTGGAAAGAGGAGGGATTGGAAAGAATCCTGCTCTGATACCATGAAAGCTTCAAGAAACGGAAGCCGAGAATGGTACAGGTGAAGATACAGAATGGAGTAAAGAGAAAAGCAATGTATTAATCAGTCAAAGAAGAAATACAGAGGCCCTATATATAGGCTTAGGTAATAGCCTAAAACAAAGAAACCAATGAGGTAAATACACGTGTAAACTAAAGAATACAATATTAAGCTATGTTGTCTAACATCCCCCCTCAAGGTGGTGGATCGAATGGCTGCACCAGCTTGTTGGTAAGGAGTTTAAATCTGGGTGATGGCAACGGCTTCGTGAGCAGATCGGCTAGTTGGTCTGCGGTCGGTATGTGATGAATCTGTATAGATTTTTCTTTGATGCATTGGCGAATGTAATGACAATCAACTTCGATGTGCTTGGTTCGTGCATGAAACACGGGATTGTTGGCCAATGCTATGGCCGAAGTATTGTCGCAGA
>NW_021469685.1:0-209 GCF_001605985.2 Dendrobium catenatum | reverse complement strand
ATGTAAGGACTTTCATGCTATGTATTAATGTAATTAGGTTTTACTAGAATGAATATGGTCTTGATATATCATAAAAAAATTTGTTGATTAGGCATGAATCTCAAGGGAAAATCAAGTCAGAAACTTAAAAGAAAATTAAATCATAGACCATCTTAACGGCGATTTATGCAACATTATAGTCAAATTGAACATCTCGGAAATATGAACCC
>NW_021469684.1:0-411 GCF_001605985.2 Dendrobium catenatum | reverse complement strand
AGTCAACAGGCCAATTAGGAACTGTCTTAAATGTCGGTCCTCAATTCCTTAAAACTTAAACAACATCCCTATCCATCTTTCATAAGAGACTGGATACATGATTTTAAAGCGCTTAGGTGGTTAGCTGGCTCCCCAATCCAGGCCGGGATATGTCCAGATTTGCACTTTATTAGTTAGCTTCGGGTCACTATTTTATAGTACCCAAATTAGATTTAGGTTCTGAGGCAGATTCTTTTTAGATCTTAAGTCCTCACCCTCTGGGAATAAAATTCCAAATTTCTAATAAAATATCAACTTATACATAAAATTTTCTGCTAAAATGTATTGCCTAACATAGGGTAGGTTGAGGTTGCCTCTGAGCTTCTCAGAATCCGGCGCCTCCTACTTTTCTTCCTTTGACCCGCTAATAAA
>NW_021469683.1:0-206 GCF_001605985.2 Dendrobium catenatum | reverse complement strand
TTTCTAATAAAATGCCAACTTAAACATAAAATTTTCTCCTAAAAATATAAAGCCCAACATAGAATAGACTGAGGTTGCCTCTGAACTTCTCAGAATCCGGCTCCTCCTACTTTTTCTCCTTTGACTCGCTAATAAATGTTCAACATTGAGCTTTCTCCTTGAAAATTCTTTATTTCTATTCCTTGTCTTCTACTTTGTAGTCAAAA
>NW_021469682.1:0-461 GCF_001605985.2 Dendrobium catenatum | reverse complement strand
AAGCAATTACATGAAAAGCTTAACTAAACAGATATTTAAAAAAAATCAATAAATCGATTTGTTTCATAAGTTTATGATTTATTTAAACGTATTGATATGCCACCAAAAATCGTCTTGAACGAGCACGAATCATGAGGCAAATTCAAGTTGGCATCTTTCAAAATTAAATTCGAGACAATCTAAATTTCTATTTTAGCAAAGTTATAATCAAATTGATCGTCATAGTGAGACGAAGCTAGCAACACCAAAATATGTCAAATCCGACCCCTATTGGGACAAAATCAAAGGATCAAAACATATTTGGAAGCTTAAAAGCATTAATTGGATGACCAATGATTTCCAAATATGACATGCTTATGGTCGAATCGAGTGGTTCTACAAGTGGAATCCAACGAGCCCAAGATTGTTTAAATTTGACATCATTAAACCTCTTAAATGCTTAATAAACATTTCATAATTAT
>NW_021469681.1:0-204 GCF_001605985.2 Dendrobium catenatum | reverse complement strand
TGATAAGACAAATACTCGACTTGAATCGTTTACATCCCTAAAATTTAGGATAAAATATATGACGAGATTCAACTTTCATAAAATTTGGCGAGCACACGTTGTTGCTTCCAATCCCACAGGATGGGAAAGTCGTGGAAGGAGCTAAGTTTATGAATTATCAGTTAAATAATAAATTATTAAAAAAAAAATTAGCTAATTAATTAG
>NW_021469680.1:0-321 GCF_001605985.2 Dendrobium catenatum | reverse complement strand
TCTGAGAATATTCATGACTCGTATACGAAACTAAAAAATATGCATGCTAAGCTTAATGTTGAATTTAGTTCTTTACAAATTGAGCATGCTAACTTAGTTAAAGAAAATTTTGATTTAGATAGAGATCATATGTCACTTCTTGATGAGTTTGATGCATTAAAAAAGAAGTATGTTGAATTAGCTGAAGAGCATGATTCCTTGAAAACCACTCATATTGAACTAGAAGAAGCTTTTAAGAGATTAGACAAACTTGTTAAGATAGTTGCTATTTGCATGCTTTACATTTTTTGTAACTTATGAAGTTTTGATGATTCCAAACAT
>NW_021469679.1:0-289 GCF_001605985.2 Dendrobium catenatum | reverse complement strand
ATTGAGTGCAGAATAGATCTCCTACGATAGTTCATAGGAGCTTGCATTCGCCACAATCTTTATGCATTTCGCTATGGTTCTGGTCCCCACAACACATCCACTATTGCTGTAGGTGGATGTATTCTTTTCATTTGTAGACTGAGGTTTACTACAGGATAATGCATTTATTGAAGTCTTTCTGCATCTACCCATTAGTGGCATGTGGCACATATATTTGTCTTCGTAGAGAGATCATATGTGTTGCAGATCTTTAATCCTTGCTTGTAGAAGGCTGATGTATTTGACTAAT
>NW_021469678.1:0-1298 GCF_001605985.2 Dendrobium catenatum | reverse complement strand
AAACCACGGCTTCAGTGGACGAAACAAACACAGGTAATGCCCCTACCTCCACAGAATTACCTTCACCAACACAATTCAAAGATCCAGGGGCAAAATATAATTAACCTCAACATTACCCGTATTTGTTACACCGAGAGGATTAGAGATAAGATTCGGGATTGGAGAGATAACAGAATCAGTAGGATTCACTAAAGGTTTTAAACCGGCAACCACCGGAGGGAGAGCCGAATTCACAGGTGGGCAGAGATGAGGAAACAGCTTAGAGCATTCCATTTTTTGTGACCCACAGCTTTGCAATGCTGACAAAAGCTTGGAACACCTTCAAAAACCACATTTTGAACATACCCAAATTTCTCCGGACCCAGCCACACCGATTCCGAGTGAGATTTAGAGATATCAATTTCAACCAGGAGACGAGCGACTGAGGGACGCGATCCCATATATAGCCGTAGTATTATCAGTTTGAATCGGTCGCCAAAAAACCAAACCCAATTCAAATAAAATTTTAGGAGAAAACAGGTGAGGACGCAAGCCCGAAATAGATATCCACACAGGGACGATCGACCACTCCTCCGACAGGTCGAGGAGAGGCGACCATTTGATTATTTTCATGAAACAGCCAGAAACAAAATAAGAACGGTGAGCAAAAATCCTCCCATAATCAAAATCATTAGAGAGCTTTATCAACACATTCGATTGATCTAACAGAGTGACCGAAAAATCACCGGAGAGTTTAAGGTTGAAAAAAAATCTACGAATGGAATCCAAAACCGGCCGTTTCAGGGGAAACTTTCTAACCAAAGCATACTCGAAAGGTTTAGCAAGATGTAAAAACTCATCTTCCGAAAACCATAAAGCCGGCATACCTCGAATGGTAGACACGCGACAATCCGGAAATCCAGTCGTAGCAACTGAACCAGAAAGCACATCTTTGAAGGATTTAGAGTTCTTACCCTCAAGAAAACCCAGATCCAACCTCTTATTCGCCATGAAAACGCAAGCACACCGGCGAGAAGGCGACAACGGCTAGATTTCACGAAGGGAAAAACCTTAGCAGACAGCACTCACGAAAAGGCATTTGCTATTTTTTATTAAAGAAGAAAATGAGTTTATTCTTATATCATTGAATATATAGAAATATGGATATTTTAGACAATAGAAGTTGCTTTTCCTAATATATGATTTTATATTCATTAAAAAAATAGATAGCTCTGATGTTCATTTTAAAAGGTAGGCTTCATCATTGTTAGATTTGAACTAAGATTTATTTTTTAAAAAATACATAAAATATTAATCTT
>NW_021469677.1:0-541 GCF_001605985.2 Dendrobium catenatum | reverse complement strand
CAACCTTTGCTTGATGGCAGACAACGTTGATTAATCAGATCATGAAGAGGTATGCGACTTAACCTATGATGAATTGTTTGAAGTTTCTGAAGACATGCATGATGCATATAGGAAAATGGAAAAGATGCAAGCTAGTTTAAGTTTAGAACTGGAAGAGTTCAAGAAGGAATATGAAATCCTTAGGAAAGATCATGCATTAATAGATGCAAACCACATAAAACTACTTGATGAATATGATGACTTGAATAAGAATTTTGAAAATTGAAAATCATCCTATGCTGATCTTGAAAAAGAATTTAAAAATTTTAAGGATGAATATGAGAGAAAAACATATCGAATCAATTATACAAATCAAATCTTGGAAGATATGAATTCATTTTACAAACTGACAATAAGAGCTCTCGAGGTTAATAGGAGACCCCCTAAACTTGAAGATTTTACAAATCCTAAATATTATCCTAAATTCATGAAATCCCTTAGAATACAATCAATTGGAAGAAAACATAGGAATATTTTTCCTAATGTTAGATGTAATAATTGT
>NW_021469676.1:0-283 GCF_001605985.2 Dendrobium catenatum | reverse complement strand
TGTTCAGGAAATTGCTATACGCAAGGTAAGGCACATTTCTCCTTTCTCAATTTTCAGAACCGTCGTGTTTGGCGGTATTTTATGTCCGGATTTTATTTCCGTTAGCGATTTTCGTCCGTATCTTTTGATTGGTTTAGTTTTTACCGCGTAACTTTTTGTATTTTTTTGCCGTGCCGGGTGTGCACGTTTTGACTATATTTTAAAGATTTTTGTCCGGGTATTTTTGATTCGACTGTGTTTTTAGTAGACTGGATTTTTCTGTGTAATTGAAAATCGTCTGTGC
>NW_021469675.1:0-211 GCF_001605985.2 Dendrobium catenatum | reverse complement strand
TTTGGATGAGGTAAAGGGAGGAAATTTATACGAAAAAATCTGAAAGAAAATTCAACAAACCTTTCCCTTAAGCCTTATCGTCCGTTTCTCTCGTTCTTCCAATCTCTCCCAAAATAACACTCTGATAACTATAAGAATGAAAAGGAATTACTATTTCTTACTCTTGAAGATAATCACTTGCTAAAATCGGAGAAAAGAAAAACCTACCTTG
>NW_021469674.1:0-1845 GCF_001605985.2 Dendrobium catenatum | reverse complement strand
AAAGAAAATTGACCTCATTTATTAGCATCAACTCTACAAACTAATTCTAAACACCATTACAAAAGTGTTCTCATCATATTCCTTATAGAGATTCCACAATGAGTGCCAAAATGTAGTCGATTATTTTTATCTTTGTTATGTATTGCTCAGATTTTATGATAGTTGTTCCTAGCATTCATTGTATCCTCCTAGTGTTATAAATATAGAGGTTTGGAGTGATGTAAGAAGAGAGCCTCTTGCAATAAGCTCCAAAATGAATGAATAAAGCTCTCCCTCTCTCCCTCTCTTTCTTAGGAAAGTTGTTATTGCAACAAAACAAGGAAATCTAGAAGCTCTTTCTCTTCCAAGATCTAACAAGTGGTATCAGAGCATGGTGGAGACAATCGATGAGAGAGAAGTTTCTGGTCCAAGAAAGAAAGGAGGAGATGTTATGCAAGGGTGCTTGGTTTCCCTGATAAACAAAAATGAAGGCGGTGTCACTACCTCAGGTGTTCTTGCGCAATTACGACATCGGCGAGGCGTGGGAACTGTGCCAGCTTCACGAGGTCAAGAAGATGGAGATGTTGCTTGAGGGGGTTCCTAGGCAGGATTTGTCGTTCGTGTGTGGTGGTTGTAGTATAGTTCAGTTCGTACCATGCGGGAAGTGTATTCAAAGCCAGGCTGTGCGAGTGAGTAGGCGGGTTCGATTCATGGGCATGCAAGACGCGCGCAAGGCGCATATGCAGGTCGATTACACATGCAAGGCCGTGCAGAGTACGAGGCGCAGTCTGGCATCGCGGGGTTTTTACATGTGTTCAGAGAGGACTGGTGCCATGTAGATCGGAGTCAAAGACACACAAGACGGGCTAGCTTGATCACGTAAGGAGTTATGCAAGATGCAGGTTGATACCATGTACAAGAAGGAAGCATGAGGAGGCTGTAGAGAGGCGGGTTGTCCGAGTGTGAGAGGTTGACCGTCGCGGATTCAAGATCCTTTTTATTGATACAGTTCATGTTTACATCTTTTGAGGTGGAGCCTCCAGGTAGGAACGCGTGCAAATCGGCAAGCAGGGTAATTTGGTTATTGTGTGTCATAGTAGATTAAAACTAGAAAGATCAAGAACCTTGGGGAGGCATGTTGGCCGCGTACTCGAAATGGGATTGGTGGCTCGTGGGAAGTCACGAGTAAGAGAGAACATGGGTGCCCAGGGAAGACTAATGAGCCAGAGTGTGCTCATTGCTAGAGTGAGGGCTGCGAAAGTAATATTTAATAATTGAGTTGTATTATCTAATATTACGTTTTTTGTATTCAGAAATATATGATTATATATTACAATTTCTGTTTAATATATGTCATTATAGTTGAAATTCACTAAATTACACTCTTAGCTTACGATAGTGGACAAACAATAATTTTTTTAATGTAGCATTTTTTATGAAAATTTTATACTTAGGTTTGGTTTGGGATGACTTTCTTGCTGTTTTTTAAAGCAGTTTTTTAGTAAAAAAAAAATTATTCAAACTTTTTTGGAAATAGAAAGCTCAATAAGAAAGTATTAAGAAAGTCATTCCAAATAGTCTTAATAGGATGAAATTCCATTTTTTTTTAGGATGAAATTTCATTAAAGCATTAAATGTATCCAAATTCTTTGCTTCCCTAATTCGGCAGAATTTAAAGTGATCGGCTTTGCCAAATCAATATTATCCGCACATAATTATATATGAACCAAATATTCACACTTAAATAGAATCAAGAATTGCTCCTTAAATCTACTAATTACATGCTCATTAAATCACAAAAATTATAAAGATAAAAAATGTGTTTTATTAATTAATTTTTTATATAAATCAAAATTATTATTTTTT
>NW_021469673.1:0-275 GCF_001605985.2 Dendrobium catenatum | reverse complement strand
GCGGTTGTGGTTGTCGGAACTTGATAGCAGTCATATTATTTTGGCGATGTGGTTGGAGAGGCATGGTGTGGAAATCCCAGGTTTAAAGTCTGCTAAAAAAATTGATTCAGTGCAATGCTCACAAAATGCTCGACGAAATGTCAATAAGGGTTGGGATCTCAAATTTGAACTGTCACGCTCTGCTTACGGCAGCAAGGAAAATGTGAAGGCCAAAGACGTTGTCTTGTCAACAGCTTTAATAGTAGGTTACACGAAGAATGGCAAAGATAGACAAG
>NW_021469672.1:0-1134 GCF_001605985.2 Dendrobium catenatum | reverse complement strand
CTGCCAGCCATGGCCTCCGCAGCTTGCCAGGGCCTCCGTAGCCTGCGAGCCATGTCCTCTGCATGCTGCCACCAAGGCCTCCGCAAGCTTGCTGCCAGGGCCTCCGCATGCTGCCAGCCAGGGCCTTAGCACGTTCGCACGCACGTTTGATTATTCTTTCGCAACCAACAATCATATCGTAGGCACAAGCGACATGTCGCTTCATTTAATTAGCGGATACATTTTTTCCCGTATGCATCAAGATACATAAGCTATGGGCAGGTTGGCAAGCAGGGTCTCGAAGTGTTGGCAAGCAGGGCCGAGGTACACCTGCAACTTCCCCGTAAGGGCCAATAGCAGGCTGGCTTTGAGGCGCAAGTTTGTTGTGTAACTAGGCACACCTGATTATTTTTTTGAAACCAACAATCGAAGGCACAGGCAGCATATCATCTCATTTTTTCATAAACAACAATCGAAGGCACAGGCAAAAAGTGAATGGACTGCTATGTTGATGGTTGGCCACACAAAGTAATGAACAACCAATCGAAGAAAAGCATAAGAAAACTCATGCGCCAATACGGTCTCAAGCATTTCCACATCAAAAAGCACAATGGCAACACACTGTATCGAAGAGTAAGCTAAATCCTATGACAGGCGGACCAAAGGGTCAATGTAAAGATGTGGACGGCGAGCTCCCGCAATGCACGTATGGTAGCTGAGTTTGGGCCAGTTGAACATCCATAAAATATATAAAATAGCAAGCGACATAGGAGCATATACTCCAATAATGCCAATGATACCATGTGACTTAGCATATCGATTCAATCCTCCAAATACGACAATCCATCGCAAGTGTTTCATCCCCCACATGACAATCAAGCTCTGCGACAAAGACATGCTAGCCATTATTCCACAGACGCACGCGCGCGCGTGGCACTTGGCACTTGGGCACTTGGTACAGCACGGCACGCGTGCGTCTTGATTTTTATATATATATAAAAGGCCGTGAGGGCAACCGATCAAGCTCGTCCTGGGCACGCTGGCAGCCAGGCCCCGGGCACGGTGGTTGATCGGGGCATCCTGGCATTTTTAGCCATTTTTTCGGCACGATAAAGCTAATTTTTTGGCGCGGCAGCGCCCGAAAATTTTCCCTTG
>NW_021469671.1:0-2566 GCF_001605985.2 Dendrobium catenatum | reverse complement strand
TTAGATTCCAAAGATTGTAAAGTTATTCCGAGTGAAAATTTATGTACCCAACATCGAATATTAGTTTTGGACTTTAAGATAAAGGGGCATAAAATAAAAAATAAAGTAAAATAATTTTCTAGGATTACATGGGGGCATTTAAAAAATATTAACAAAAATATTTTTGGAAATAAGATTTTAGATCTTAAGATTTTGTCTGTGCATGAGGATGCTAATATTATGTGGGAAAAAGTGGCTAGTGATATTAAGACAATTGCAAAAGATGTCCTTGGAGTATTAATGGGAAAAGCTCCTAATAGTAAAAATAGTTGGTGGTGGATTCCTAATGTGCAAGAAAAGATTAAAAATAAGAAGTTTTGTTATAATAATTGATTTAATTTTAAAAATTATGATAATTGGAAAATATATAAAGTGGCTCGTAAGGATGCTAAGAAAGCAATATGCGATGCAAAGACATTAGCTTTTAGTGATTTATATAACAGATTAGATACTAAAGAAGGAGAAAGATATATGTATAAGTTAGCCAAGCAAAGAGATAGGAGTAGTAAGGATTTAGTTCAAGTGAAGTGTATTAAAGATGAAGAACAAAAAATATTTTTCTTAGAAGATGATATTCAACTAAGATGGATGAGATATTTTGCTAAACTTTTTAATGAAGATTGTGAAAATAAGATTGACTATAGTGACCTTAGCACCCTAAATGAAAATAAAGATTTTTGTTTTTCTCGGCGTATTAGTAATACTGAAGTTAGAGAGGCTTTAAGGAAAATGAAGGGTGGAAAAGCTGTTGGAACTGATGAAATTCCAATAGAGGTGTGGAAATTCTTAGGAGATGAAGGAATTTCATGGCTTACTAAACTTTTTAATACTATTTTAAAGACTAAAAAGATGCCAGATGTGTGGAGAATGAGTGTGTTAATTCCTATTTTGAAGAATAAAGGTGATACACAAGATTGTGCAAATTATAGAGGTATTAAGTTAATGTGTCATACTTTAAAACTATGGGAGCGAGTCATGGAGCATAGATTACGGCGTGATATTAATGTTTCTCAAAATCAATTTGGATTCATGCCGGGTAGGTCGACTATGGAAGCCATACATTTATTAAGAGGTTTGATGGAGAAATATAGAGAAAATAAGGAGGATCTACATATGATATTTATTGATTTAGAAAAAGCATATGATAAAGTTCCAAGAGAAGTGCTATGGAGAGTTCTTGAAAAGAAAGGAGTCAATAATGCTTATATTCAAATCATTAAAGATATGTATGCATGAGCTATTACTTGTGTTCAAACACAAGGTGGATTGACCAAGTATTTCCCTATTTCGATTGGGTTACATCAAGGATCAGCCTTAAGCCCATATCTTTTTTCTTTAGTCATGGATGCTCTCACTAGACATTTGCAAGAGGATGTACCTTGGTGTATGCTTTTTGCTGATGATATTCTCCTTGTTGATAAGACTAGAGAGGGATTTAATTGAAGGTAAACTTGAATTATAGAGATCAACCTTAAAGTCTAAAGGTTTTCGCTTGAGTAGATCTAAAACAGAATATATGGAGTGTAATTTTAGTAGCATGATAAATATGATCATAAAATACATAACACTTTGATAACTATACCAAACAAAGCATAAGATTACTTATAAGCCAAAGCTTTGAAATATCATTTTTGCATTCACAAGCCAAAACTTGGAAATATCATTTGTTCATTCACTTAGTAAAAGATTAAGTTAAAAGCTACCTAAAAAAAGGCAAATGAGAAGCAAATGAAATGAGGCCAACCAAATAAAAAATGATAATAGTTTACTTGCACTAAAGGAAATATTGCATGCCTTTCTTGGATTTCAATGGGCTTCCTTGATATGATGGCTTGCAACTTTGTCTCAATTACTAATATAATCTACACACAAAAAAATCCATTAATAAAATTAAATATTTCATTTGATTAAATATTTTCTTTAAAAAATAAATGTTTTTATTTTTCCTTACAATAAGTTACATTATTATCCACAACATTATACACCAACTTGTAATGTGGAATAAATAATATGAAGTCATGACATTTTATAAGCAGAAGCGTAAAATAAAAATATTTATTCTATTAGAACTTACTATGAATGTTAAGAAGCAAGAAGATCCTTTCACTATATGAAAAATAAAGCAATGAAAACGATCCAAGAGAGAGACCCTCGAGCTAACCCATACAAAGAATAAGGGCCTATTAGGGATAGCTGCAACTTTTTTGCAAAGGTGTTTTTAAATTCGTTGTGAAGAATGTAACTTTTTTTGAAGTTACTACAAAAAATAAATTTTCAATACCCTAACTTTCTAAAAAGCTATTGAAAAAGTATTGGCCCAAAACAAAGCAAGCAGAAAACTATATTGAGTTTGTTAACTTCCATTAAAAGTGTGTTATGCGTTAGTAAACAATAAAATTTAAGTGTTAAAAAAAAATTATGTGTTAAATACATAATTACAATATATTTAAGTGATACACATGTAAATCCCCTTTAAAAAATGCAAATAATATAAACATGCATAAAAAAAGTACGACATTACACAAGA
>NW_021469670.1:0-330 GCF_001605985.2 Dendrobium catenatum | reverse complement strand
CAGAACTTCATAATTGCAACATAATTTCATTTCTGATCCAATTTTGGAGTTCTTGAGCTTGTTTTGTTCATATTATTAAGAACTATATTTTAAAAATAAGTAAAAATTACTTTGATTAGTAATTTAAATAATACAGAAAATCTAATTTTATTTTTTTAATAAAAATATACAAATTATTTTTGGCTGAAACTTGGCAGAGAGGTTTTAGGGTCTGGGATTGATGTCACATAATTTTCTTAAGCCATTTTGATGCAATATCACTTAGTTTATGAATTTACAAAAACCTAGGTCAAAATTTGATTTGATTTGGATTTTTGGAAATGCATAAAT
>NW_021469669.1:0-1764 GCF_001605985.2 Dendrobium catenatum | reverse complement strand
TATATTAGCGTAGTGGGATGAGAATTCGGTAGGACGCCTATGGGAAGGTGGGGTTACTAATAAGTACCCGTACGTAGGAAAATAATTGTTTTTCAAACAGGTATCCTCGTCGATCCCATACATGCTTTTATTAGCGTGGTGGGAATGAAGTCACGGTCACGGTGCCTAAGAACACTTAACGTACACGTTTTTTTTAGAGTGGTGGGAAGGCCCAGACTTCTGTAGTTTTCCCCTAAACGAGGGAGACGTTGGGATGCTGCCGAAATCTGGACTGAAGATACAAGAATTTGGACAAATTACAGAGGACTTTTGGACTTGAATTGAACTCAAATGACAGGAACTTGAACTTTAATTACACATAAAATTGAACAAAAAAATGAATCAATTTTGAATTTGAATTAAAGCAGAAATATTTGAACTTGATAGGAATGTTGAAAGAAAAATCAATTCAATTGAAGTGCAAACACATAATGATATTGAACTATCTTTGAGGACAAAAGAACTTGTAAGCATAACATGCTTGTATATAACAAGAAGACTGTAAGAAAACATCTTGGTCACAAAACCATTTGAACCATGATGACTGACTTGCAACATTGGAATCAATTCATCCTTAAATAACAAAAATGAATTGTAAAACATGTGGCATAACTGCTTACATCCATAGACGTCACGTGTATACCCATAACATGCTCATCGGTGCTTATGCGGGTCTTATGATTGCACTTACTTCTTTTGTGTACCTATGTGTATATAAATTACTGTTCATGTGCGGGAGCATTTTGAAAATATTTAATGCTGATCGGTTATATAGGCAACTGTCATTTGAATATAGTGTTCTATTTGGGAACTCGTACATGCCTTCTGTCTGCTCTTATTCAAGTTGCGGATCCGGTGACATATTATAGCTGCTTGTGAATTGAGTTGTTTGCTGTTTTGTACCGGTGGACTGTCGTGTGCTACTTGTTGCTTTATGCAGGTAGCTTATAGTGCACTAATGAATATCCTGCTCTCGCAAGTAGATATCACTATCTACTATAGTTCTCTTGTATCCTTCTTGCAGATGACATGTTAAGTGTATAGCATGTTTCCTATAGAAGCTCGTAGGAACTTGCATTTGTTGCATTTTTTATGCATTTTTGTTGTAGTCTTTGGCCCATGTAGTACATTCGCCGTTGCTACAGGTAGGTAGGTAGATGTATTCCTTTATAGACTGAAATTGATTACAAGATACTGCATTTACTGAAGTCTTTTTGCATCTTCCCAAAGGTGGCCCGTGATGTGTACATCTGTACTTATAGAGAAATTGTATGTGTTGCAGATCTTCCATTCATGATTGAATGTGAATCAGTGTGCTTGTTTGTATCATGATGTTGATTATGGGAATGTTGTAAAGTTGTTTCATTTGCTAAATGTCCTTCACATCTTGCTCACGAACATACTATATCATTTGTCGCATTATACTTGTGTTTGTAAGCATTTTGTTATCTTTGAAAGTGATATGCAACATTCATGATGAAACCAATAACATTGCTTACAAACATTTGCATTCTGATTGGCTTGGAGCTCTAGGATTCCACGGGAACTCTATATCATTGACTGATTATAGGCACATTGTTATCCCTTCAATTTGATCTCCGCCTATGTATGACTTATGTCACATGTCATCAGCCTATTCATTTCATCGTGATGATCAATTACTATTTGATTGCATTTTCATTTAGATATCCAACTGGAGCTCCATTTCTTTAACTTTTCTGATGC
>NW_021469668.1:0-1082 GCF_001605985.2 Dendrobium catenatum | reverse complement strand
TGCAAGTTTCTGACTATATCGTCCAGGACGATATGGACATCATCCTGGCCGCTCAATACAAATCTCAGAAGATTGGCCAGAGCATCGCCCTGAATGCAAACTAGATGATTAAAAAATGGCTTAATCGTCCAGGATGATCTCACGATCATCCCAGACGATCATTTCAAATCAGGAGTGACTAAGGATTTTAGAATCGATTGTCCTGGCCGATCTTGCTATTATCCAGGATGATATGATCGTATCAATCATCCTTAATTACCTCCTTGATTGTCGGATCCATTAAGGCATAATTATGAATATCGTCCAGGCTGATTCAAGATCGTCCTGGCCGATTACCAAAAATACAGAATACCTTAGTTCTTTATGGCGGCAATTTCTTTCTGTTTTGAGATATCGTCCAGGCCGATTGGCTAATGACGACTACCTTAATTAAGAACCCCTGATTAGATTCTCTATTTTAAGCCAGATCGTCCAGGATGATGTAAATATCATCCAGGATGATGTAAATATCGTCTTGGCCGATATGAGCATAAAATAGAAATTATAAGTCTCTCAAGTGTGTGTGTGTGGGGTTAATTTGCATCAGTCACACCAAAGATTACAATTGACTCAAAAAGGGAAAAAAATAAAATTACAAACAGACTCAACCCTAATCTACTCATTCTTGAGCTGGCTCCATTTTCCGTCCGATCTTTGAATCCTAAAAAGTCAGTAGTAAAAGGCAGTCCAAGACAAGTAAGAGTGTTTGCCAATCATCAAAACATAGTTCATGGACCTGAATTTGCAACAAAGATCACCAATTATACATTGAGAAGAAGATTTTGTCAAAGAAAAGTAAGCCAAAATGGAATTCCAAATAACCAATATGCCTCCTGACAGGCCGTTCGAAAGAACATAACAAAAGTCCCAACCAAAACCAATAAGCAAATTAACTTCTTTCTATTAACTGAAGTCAATTTAGTTTCCAATAACCCAACAAACACCACCTCATTATACTTCACAAATTCCTTCAAATATAGAGAAGCTTAACTCTTCTAGCTCCTCAATAATTCCAAAAGATAATATAAGCTATTAATTATAAA
>NW_021469667.1:0-1050 GCF_001605985.2 Dendrobium catenatum | reverse complement strand
CACAAATCAAAAGTAAAGACTCTTACCTTTAAACACCTAGTGAAGCCTTCACGCTCCAGTAGTAAGAATCTTCCATCGAACACTCTCTCACACTCTCTCCTTGACTCTTCTTTCAATAGGAATGAAGATCAGTTGGCAAAAAGATTAAGTGGCAATCTAAATTGGACTATTTATATGAAGACAAGAAAAATCATCCAAAAACTGCAAATTTTCAACTCAACACGCAGTTGATCATCCCGTTCGATCATGGATCGTCGTGGATGATTTTAATTAAATGTGTTGGAAACGAACCAAATGTATAACTTTACAAACTGAATTCATACCCAACCATCGTCCCGAACGAACTAGGTTCATCTGGTACGAACAGTTATACCATAGGTCGGTTCCCAAAATTTGTAGGACGTCGTCAAATTTGAAGAGTCAGTTCACTTCGTCCTGAGATGAATATTAGTTTGTCTGGATGAAATTTTTACATATATCATTTCATCCTAGGACAAATTTGCATTCATCTGGATGAAAATTTTCCAGAGAGCATTTCATCCTAGCACGAATATGAATTTTGTCTGAAAAAAAATTTTCCAGAGAACATTTCATCCTGGGATAAATTTGAGTTCTTCTGGACAAAAATTTCCCAGAGAGCATTTTGTCATGTCACGAATATGAATTTTTTCTAAACTAAAAAATTCCAGAGGACATTTTTCCCTAGGATGATTAAACATTCATCTTGGACGATAAGGACTTAGAAAAGTTTTCTTTAATTCCTGTTCGTTCCATTGCTCTTTGGAGGAGATAACTGACGTGATCATTCCAGATGAACTATGTTCGATCGTCCTGTATGATCAGTATAAATTCTTGAAGATCTCATTAAGTGTGTGTGTGTTTATTTACTCAATTATAATCACTCCCTGTCAAACTTAATTCAAAGAAAAGTACAAGCTTCAAATTGTAAAATATCTCATGCTGATTTATATTTGAAGTCTTCAGTAGTCTGAAAATCAATTTTCCTGAAATGTTAGTACACACAAGAGAAAAAACAAATCTTCTAAAAAG
>NW_021469666.1:0-467 GCF_001605985.2 Dendrobium catenatum | reverse complement strand
TCCCCCGCCACTTGTAAATATCCCTCTGTATAGATATTACTTCAAAAGATTTCTTGTACTTTTCGGCAGTTCGTGGCCACGACGATTTGTCCTCTACCACGTGACGTTCGTCATGCAAAGTATAAGATTGTCTTTAAAGGTTGTATGTAGATACACCGTAGGGATGTTTGTGCTTACGTTCATATTCATTAGTCACTTTAGTATTGTTGCACAAGATCTCCTCTTTGGTCCCCTTCGAGAGTTGACTCTACCCAGTTTAACTTGTCCCCTTCAAGTGTGGTCTGGGATACCAAAACTACTAGCTCGAATTTCTGTGGAATGTGATACTGGGTCCATCCTTGGTCTATATTTGTCAAATATAGTGATGTTGATCCATTGTCACTCGGTGAATTTTTCTCTCTCCCCAGTTTTACTCATGTGGCGAGTATGGCCTGGGATATTAAAGCCAACAATTTTCCCCTCTTTAT
>NW_021469665.1:0-243 GCF_001605985.2 Dendrobium catenatum | reverse complement strand
GGAAGTTTTGCCTAGAGAATGGAGATATTCTTCTAGTAATCCTAAAGTGTTAATTTTAGGAGACCCTTCAGAAGGTGTAAGAACTAGGCATGGACTTAGGAAGGAGGTTAGTGCCTCAGCATTCATCTCTATGATAGAACCCACAAGTATAGATCAAGCCTTAGGAGATGAATTTTGGATTCTAGCAATGCAAGAACAGCTGAACCAATTCACCAGAAATGATGTTTGAGAGTTAGTCAAGAG
>NW_021469664.1:0-261 GCF_001605985.2 Dendrobium catenatum | reverse complement strand
ATATATATATATATATACTCTTTGCACAGGTGCTTCAGAAGACTCTTAAGACCCCCTTTAAATAATAAGAGCATGGCCAAGTGTGGCAAAAAAGTGCATTTCAATTTTCATATTATAACTGCTTGGGAGTATATACAACTGTTGATTATTAGGATAACCTTGCAGGATCGAGTCTAGATTTTTCAATTTTTATTATTGTAAATTTGATTTGATATGGTTGTAAGTATTTAAAATGATTTGAGATTGAGATATAAATATCCA
>NW_021469663.1:0-785 GCF_001605985.2 Dendrobium catenatum | reverse complement strand
AAGGCTGTTACAAAGGTATTGAATAATTTATAACTCTGTCATCAGCTTGTTCCAAGAGTAGGAAATCATCTGCCTCATCAGGCAAAGATTTGAAGGCTGATATCTTTTCTCTTCGTGGGTTTTCTTAGTAGTCCGTCTCGTCATTCTCTGTGACAGGCAAGTCAATGCAATCTAACTCAAAACATTCAATCCGTAAATCCCACTTTTCTAGACTTATAAAATATAATTACTACTAAGAGTTTGAAAAGTAAAATGTGCACACAATTGCATGTGAAGTAAGAGTTTGAAAATGCCGAGTTTTCGGCCCTCATAATGCCTAGGCAGTCAATCTCAGGATCCAGTAAGAAAATGCCACAACAATCTCACAAAAGTCGATAATGCAGACTCACTGCGAATGGATTCACATCCTCCTCATCAAATGGATTGATGTCCTAGCGACCCGCCATGCGATAGAGAGAAGAAAAAGAGACCGAGGGCCGCGAGCGAGAAGGTGGTTTTGCTTCTCGAACTAGAAGAGACGCTGAAGACGAATAAGAAGATGCTAGAGACTGGAAGAAATATGCCAAACTGCCAAAGAGCATACACTTGATACGCGAGAGCCACGAGGAGATAGCCCGTAGCTGCGATATGAATAGGTATTTTTTTTTTGGGTTTCGTATAACCTCCGCACTCTGTAAATTGCATCTCAACCGTCTGATTTTTTGCTGTAGCGAACCGTCCGCTTAAAGGAAATCGGATTGGTTTGACGGATCTGCGGTCGAATCTCCAGTTTGAGCGGTTCAGTA
>NW_021469662.1:0-264 GCF_001605985.2 Dendrobium catenatum | reverse complement strand
CGGACAACACCCAATCCGGGCGATGCACTGGATGATATTTTGCTGATTTGAACTAATCGGCCAGGATCATCGTGAGATCATCCTGGATGATCAGATCAATTTTAACAATGTATAGCTCAATTTCAGAGCAGTGTGTTGGCCGATCTTCAGTACATTGTACTGATCGGCCAGGACGATGTCAATATCGTCCTGGATGATAAAGTCGACAAATTGCAATTAATGAGCCTTCTTGTTCAAACATTTTTGAACAATCTTTGCTGCTGC
>NW_021469661.1:0-306 GCF_001605985.2 Dendrobium catenatum | reverse complement strand
ACTAACTAATCTCTCAGCGGGCATAGCAGCAACCAACCCCACAGGCCAGTGTCGGACCACGCACTCATTTTCTCCCCACTTAAAGAATCGTGCTGCTTAAGAGAGAAATCGAATGTGGGATGAGGGATTCCCAACCACGCTTGTCCATTTGGTTTTATTAATATCAAATTTGTATGATTGAATGTGACATGTTATTGCAAGCTTAATTTAATTCCACTTAATTTTGATTTTATTTCCACTTTTATGTGTGAAAATGAATATATATATATATATATATATCACTACAGGAAATTCACTAAATATCGG
>NW_021469660.1:0-308 GCF_001605985.2 Dendrobium catenatum | reverse complement strand
ACATAAAATTTTAGATTATGGGAATTCACTAGTCCTTTTATACCTGCACTTTGTCAGGGTTGTTGAACCCCCTTATGTTCCAACAAGAAATTAGAGAGAAGGACATAGTGTTAGAATTTAGAGGATTTTGACTTTTTGGTAGATTTACCTCTGGTGGGTTTAAAGGTAGTGGGAATGATTGAGGCTTTTGAAAGGGGTCCAGCTTAGCAGTACAGGGCATTTAGAGTCTGTAGGGACAAAGTTTCACTACAGGAAAACAGCTTATTTCCGGCGGAATTAAATTCGTCAAAATTTCCGACGGATTTTCC
>NW_021469659.1:0-1533 GCF_001605985.2 Dendrobium catenatum | reverse complement strand
TAGAATGTTAGTTAGTGTTGTTACTTGAAAAGATTGCAAGTTTTTTTCCTAAAAAAAATTAAAATTTTATTATATTTTATTCATTAAATATAATGACCAAATATAACTAAATTATTAAACGATGAGGAACATCATTGATTTGGGAAATATTCGGTGGTTAATTCAATCATTGATGATAAATAATGCAACAATGAAAATATATGTTGAGCATTGGTGGCGGATAACATCAAAGAGCTGTGGGTGTTAGACAACAATGAACAAAAAATATTAGATGTCTAACAATCCTAAATTGTCTTGATTGCTCTCTTATGAGAATAAATTGGAAAACCAAGAAGATAAGCATGATACATCTCTTTGATAGACATGGGGCATTGGTCTATGAGGAATGCTAGAGCTCATGTATGGTCAACATGGGACCTTGGAGGTTAGACAATGGTAACAATCAAATCCGTTGTTTTACTTATATGAAAGGAGATCAGATAACCATACATAAGAGTATATATAAAACTCTGGTGGTTGGCAACATCAAATGTTAGTGATCATTAAATGATAGTTGATGAGTGATATTGAAGATTTGGTGATGTTAGGTGATTAATATGGTCATTCTTCTTATAGGAGAAAAGATGGTGCAAGTAAAAAATGGTTTTAAATGTCAAATCATGATGATAACAAATGTTAGTATGCATTGGGTGATAGTCGATGAGGAATATTTCTATAAGAAATCAAGTAAATCCAATTATCTGAATGGATTCCTTTGGTCATTCACATATGTGTATATATATATAGTATTCGTTTAAAAAAAAATCTTAAGAGTTGTTAATTAAAAGACTTACACTTAAATTGAATGGCATACTCACCGAGGTTTGGGGTGGTTGGTGAACGAGTACGGTTGGGAATCCCCCATCCCTGGTTCAAATCCCCTCTACTATGGCTCGCCTCTTTAATGGGGCAAAGAAAGTGTGAGCCTAATGCCGATGGATGACCTCACTAGATTCTGTAGAGGAATTAATTATGACGTCAAGTTCTCCTTTTGAAATAGCAGCCGTAGCCCCTTAAAAAAAAAATTGCATGACATAAGAGCAATATTCTTTTTCTTTTTTTTCTCCCGCCTACACCGTCGGCAGATTTGCGCGAAGATCCATAAGATATAGAGGAGAAATGTTGCTCGCGGGAATTTTCGTGGGAAGCTTCTGCTGCTTTGCTCGGTGGATGGGATCAAAAGATCTATGCCACTTGAGTAGGTGGCGAGCGCAATATAACTTGTCTATGATTTTAGAATAATGTGATAAAACTTTTTTTGGCTTGGTGCTTTCCCTCTCCACCCACTGACTTTTACCAAAGATTAGAACATTTTCGGTGAGTTCATCTCGAGTGCCACAGTAACTAAGTTCAAAATTTTGAATTTGTTAGAGAGCATTGTAAAATTATAGCAAGAAAAAATAATTTAGTTATTCACAGCTTTTCATTATAAAAATTAATGAGCAAATAAAATAATTATAATTGATACGTCATGCAAAATTAGCTTGATCGGGC
>NW_021469658.1:0-214 GCF_001605985.2 Dendrobium catenatum | reverse complement strand
AAAGCAACGAACAATCCTATCCAGAAGCTGCTACGCCTCGCCACCGGATCTGCAACATCCGTACAAGCAGACAGAAGACGTCTATTCCAAAAATACCCCCGCACGTGCGCTGTAATTTGTATACACAGGTACACCAAAAAGGGGTAAAATACAATCCTAAACCCTCAAGGGCCCCGGAGAGCGTGTTATTGGTACACACGTGACGTCTAGGGAT
>NW_021469657.1:0-462 GCF_001605985.2 Dendrobium catenatum | reverse complement strand
GTTAAAGACCTCAGAATGGGCTCAAATTTGGAGGGTTTCCTCCAGAGACATGTTCCATCAGTATGCAACTGACGGACTCTGAATCGGAGGTCATTTAACTGGGTTTCAAAGTGTTTAAAATTTTACTGAAAAAGGCTTTTAGGATTTGGACCATTAGCCTTGGATTTTGGTTTCAAATTTTTGATTTGGTTGATTAAATGTCTGGATTGACTTATGATCTAAATAGATCATAAAGTCTAACTTCTAGAAGGGTCCTGGGACCTAGAAAAGATCTTAAGGTCTGAAGTCTAAAAGGATCCTAGGACCAAGAATAGATCCTAAGGTCAGGATTCTAGGAGGATCCTAGAGTTTGAATTAAATTGGAAATTAAATTGATTTAGGATCAAGAATAGTCCAAGTGACCTCATACAAAAATGAGGTCAACATACCTTTCTTAATCTTAAAAAACAAAGGAAAACCCAT
>NW_021469656.1:0-213 GCF_001605985.2 Dendrobium catenatum | reverse complement strand
AAAGGGTGCCTCTGGAGAGTGGATGTAGGTCTGGTTTAGACTGAACCACTATAAATCTGGTGTCATTTATTTTACTGTTTTTAATTTTTCGCATTTTATTTTTGGTTTAAAAAAAACTCTGTGGTTGAAAAATATTTTCTATAAAAACTTAATAATTTTTTTTTTCATTTCGGTTCAACACTTTTTCAAAGAGGTTTTAAATTTTTAAACTAC
>NW_021469655.1:0-248 GCF_001605985.2 Dendrobium catenatum | reverse complement strand
TCGATTTTTAGGACCCGAACCCGACTCGCTTCGGATTCGGGTGAACCCAAACCCAAAATTTTCGAGTCAGGTTTTTGAGTCGAGTTCAATGTTGGCAGGTCTAGTTGCATAGAACAACAACTTTTTTACTTCCATTAGCATTTCAACATAAGTATGATTGTCTGATTGTACTTTGAAGATAAAAGCTAACATTAATGAATTTTCCTCCCATGCATTCAAAAGAGATTGACCTAACACCTGCTACATTA
>NW_021469654.1:0-533 GCF_001605985.2 Dendrobium catenatum | reverse complement strand
ATATAAGGCTCTCAAATATATTTAAAATAATGTAATCAACAATTTCCTCTAAATGTGAGCTTATTTTTATATACATTTTACTTGAATTCCAAGCATTTTTTTTAAATTATGAAATTAATTGTTTAATTGATTGTATTTAGTTATCGTTTATGGTTTAAATGACAGCAAGATTAAAGGCTAAGTATTAGGGAATTATTTAATAGCATGTACTTCAATTACTATAGCAATTCCACTCAATTACTGTAGCAATTCCACTTAAACTGACATGCATGAAGCTGATGGAAATCTTAGGGCTGAGAATGACTGAGAAGGTTTAGTGGAATTAGAAGGGTTATTATAATGTGATTTATTATGTGGATACATTAGCTTCTTTTCCCCACCCGTCCCTCCTTGGACATCGGAAGCCAGCTTCAAGCTGAGTAGCGGGAGCCACTTGTTGAGGCTGCTGCTGTGAGATGCTTTGAAGGAGGATTTCAGATAATAAATTTATGAAAAATAGTTGTTGGAATTCAATAAAATGCTGAAGCTGGTTG
>NW_021469653.1:0-373 GCF_001605985.2 Dendrobium catenatum | reverse complement strand
ATTGAATAGGGCAAAAGGCTCAAAATAAGACACATTCTTATCCCTACATTCTCTCACCCACCTAGAGCTCCTCCAGCCGAACTCTTTGTTCGTTTGAGCTCTACTGGACCTCCTTGACACTTCCCCACCCAAATCCCTCCGGTCAAAGCTGCCTCCGGCGATCTTCCGGCGAGCTCAATACTCAATCCATCCAAGGCTCATTCCAGGAGATTCGTGGAGCGTCGGAGCGTGGATTCAACTGGGAACTTAATCGTGGACAGTCTACAAGCTCAGAGAATCCAAAAACGGTTCAATCCGTCCGTTAAATCAATGTAAATCTCTAAACCTAGTTTAGGACACCTAGTTTAAATTAACTTTTCATTAAGTGTTTATT
>NW_021469652.1:0-366 GCF_001605985.2 Dendrobium catenatum | reverse complement strand
GATGCCTAATGGATTATTTGCTTACAGCAAAAAGATCCGCAAAGCTTGCAGAAAGTTAAAAAACAAAACAGAGCTGGCACTGGAAAACTCTGCTAAGTCCCAGCTGGTCGGATCCATCAACAGATAAGGATCTGATTTTAGAGCCTGGAAGCAAAACCTGACATAAAATAATAATAATAGTAAGTTTTATTTACCTAAGGCTCATTTCCTTGTTTGTGAATAAGATTATATGTATTTTATAAAATGGTTTATTTATTATTTATTATTATTATTTGAAAAAAAACTATTTTGCCTAATTATATTGATCTACTCAAATAAATTTGCAAGATTTTCTTTTAATTCTAATCATATGTTCAATAGAATTCT
>NW_021469651.1:0-515 GCF_001605985.2 Dendrobium catenatum | reverse complement strand
GGTTGGGTCGACTACCTCCTCTGACTAAGTAGACCATAGATCATGATGGCCCGGGATGACGGAACCATGGGATCTTTATCGGGTCCATCATCCATTCCCCCACCATCTGCTTTAAGTGCAAGGTGGTGAAATTTTCTATTTTAAATATCAAATCTTTCAACCCTACAAACTTCAAATATCCAATCTCCAATATTCAACCCATGCTACTACTATAGCCAGATACTACATATTCTTTATGCATCTGATTGACGACTACCTTAATCAAAAGTTCTCTCTCGTGATCGGGAGGGGTAATTAACTATAGGGGCTTACGCCTATAGGAAACCAAAACTCATATTAAAAAGTTCTCATAAAATGAGGGCAAAATCTCTGGGTAGTGTCTTATCTACAAACACATATGCCTTCCAAAATTTATCCTAGAATCTAAATTCGTTAAAACTCCCTCGCCGAATAAAAGCAATAAGTCGGGCGGAGGCCAGGGCCGAATTTTCGGAGCCCACAAATCTGCTTGGTCT
>NW_021469650.1:0-630 GCF_001605985.2 Dendrobium catenatum | reverse complement strand
TAAACAACGAAAAATTTTATTGACTTTTTCAAAATTTTAAAACTCTTTTCCTAAGGCATGCAATGATGTTACAAATTGAATAAACCTAGTGTACATTTCTAAGATCGTCTCATAAGTTTTCATGGAAAATAATTCAAAATCATGCATAAACAAATTCAATTTGGATTGCTTGATTTCACTAGTGCCTTGTATATGATGTGCAATTTATCCCAAACTTTCTTACCAGTAGTGCACGTGGATACTAACATAAAATCATCAGCATTTAAAGCACAGAAAAAGCAATTTAAAGACTTCGCATTCAGTTGAGCATTGAGTTGTTCTTTCATGTTCCATTGAATAAAAGGAATATCAATTTTAACTTCATTAATAATTTGTGACGGTGATGAATAACCAGTTAAAATCATATGCCACATGTGAAAATCAATCGATTGGAAGAAAATAGACATGCGAGTTTTCCAAAAATCAAATGACATATTTTTAAATAAAGGAGGTCTGATGATTGAATAATCTTCTGCAACATTACGATTAGCCATGGATCAAAAAATTCAAAAGCTTTTAAAAACTTATTTTATGAAACCTGCTCTGATACCACTTGAAAGTGCTCTGATACCACTTGAAAGTGCACTGATG
>NW_021469649.1:0-213 GCF_001605985.2 Dendrobium catenatum | reverse complement strand
AGAAGGCAGAACGAGAAATTGGCACCGAGGTACTTTGTCCCTTATGAAGTGTTGGATAGGATTGGAGCAGTGGCATACAGATTGAAGTTATCCCCCTCAGCCACTGTACATCCAGTGTTCCATGTGTCTCAGCTGAGGAGAGCCATTGGGGAGCATGCAGTGAGTGCAGAACTACTAGCTACTATGACGGAGGATTTAGAAGTGGTTGTAGAA
>NW_021469648.1:0-279 GCF_001605985.2 Dendrobium catenatum | reverse complement strand
AAAGTACCAACATAAATAGGTAGATCCAAGAGGTATGTATTTGTGTCCAGAAAACGAAGTGCTTCATGATCAGTATTTAAAATAAATTCTCGTTGAATCAGATAACATCTCCAGAATTTTAAAGCTTGCACAGTAGAATACTTAGGCTTAGACTCAGTCAGTTTTTCACTAAGGTAAGCAACATGTTTTTCTTTTTGACTAAGTATTGAACCAATACCAGAATGTGAAGCATCGCAATCAACAATGATCTCAAAACTTGGCAATTTAAGAATGGGAGCT
>NW_021469647.1:0-522 GCF_001605985.2 Dendrobium catenatum | reverse complement strand
CACATGGAGGCTCGCAGCTCAAAATTGCTTAAACTTACTGCTTTATAATTTATTGAAATAAATTTTTATTAGTTTTGTGTTATTTTTCTTGTGTGCTTACTTTGTGTTGTTCTAGATTGCTTAATTTTCGTTTTTTTTTTTTTTTTTTTTTTTTTTTTTTTTTTTTGTGTTTGGTTTCCTATATGATTATTTTTTAAGCTTTTAAACTTTGGAGTTTTAGAGATTGTGTTTAGCATTTCAAAATCGGTTAAAGGGGGGAATACCGTTGATGGTTTCCCACCTTCTGACCTGGTTTAGTGGTATAATTTTTTTGTCTAAACAAAAGTCTAACTCATTTTAGCCATTGGTTTTTTAAATTAAGATTCCTTTTATCTTGGTACAAAAATCTATCTTGTGCATAATATCCAAAGTTCTTATATATCTCTCAAGTTATTCGAGATATTGCCTTTGCACTGATCATATGATATTTAGTTCTATTTTGTGGTTAGTTCTTCCCTATGTTAGAGAGAGTGCTCCTATTCT
>NW_021469646.1:0-345 GCF_001605985.2 Dendrobium catenatum | reverse complement strand
TCCCAGTTGTAAATCAGAAACCTTGATGTTTTCCTTCCTCCTCCACACATTGCTTTTTTCTACTCCAGCTTCTCCATTAACAAATTGATCAGAATCAGCATTTGCGCCTTCTTCAGTAGAATCCACTTCTCTGACTTTGAACAGGTCTGAAAAGAGAATATTCTCTGCTGCAGAGTTTCTCTTCAAATCTTCTGAGTTTTTCCTCCCCTCCAAATTTTCTTTCGCAATTGGACTCTCCTGCCATTTGCTGTCTTTTATCTTCTCTATCGATTTCGAAGACGTAGCTGCATCAAGTCCTTCAGTTGGAGGAAGAAGACCTTCTCTTGAGAATCTCTATCCCTTTAT
>NW_021469645.1:0-220 GCF_001605985.2 Dendrobium catenatum | reverse complement strand
AGAGAGAGAGAGAGAGAGAGCAAGGATTAAAAGAGAGAGAGAGGAAAGAGTAAGGAATGAGAGAGAGAGATAAAGATATGGATAGTGAGAGAGAGAGGATTGAGAAAGATAGAGAGATAGAGAGGGAGAGAGAGAAGGGGGAAGTGAGAGCGGGAGAGAAAGAGAGAGAGGGAAAGAAAGAGAGAGAGGGAGAGATAGAGTGAGAGAGAGAGAGAGGGAG
>NW_021469644.1:0-520 GCF_001605985.2 Dendrobium catenatum | reverse complement strand
AAGATCCTTTAGAATATTTATGATCCTTACCTTTTCTTCAATTATGTTTTTGTTTTTTTCTTAGAAAGCTTTTGAATTGCCTTGTGATGAAGGCAACTCCATCGCTTTTAGACCCGGAAGATTCAGAATCTGATTTGTGTGCCTTTAGTGCAACAGTTTTTTCCTTCTTCTTCTCACCTTCATCAAGATTTCTTTGATTCACCCCTTGCTCATAAGCAATGAGTGAGCCAAGTAAGTTATCAATAGAATAAGTATTCAAATCCTTAGATTGTAGTGATTTTAGCATCATATGACGAAGGCAAGCATCTCAAAATCTTGATTACTTTTTCATACTTTGAAAGTTCTTTACCTAATGCATGCAGTGAAGTAACTATCTGAGTAAACCTAGTATACATGTCAGAAATTGATTCATGAGATTTCATGCGAAAAGGTTCGTAGTAATGCAAGAGAATATTCAAACGAGATTGTTTAACTTCATTAGTGCCTTCATAGGTAACACATAATTTATCCCAAATTTCTT
>NW_021469643.1:0-286 GCF_001605985.2 Dendrobium catenatum | reverse complement strand
GATATTTATTTATATAATATTTAAATTTTTAAATTTTTAAATAATATCAAAATATTATCAACATTTATCTTCTTGAAATATTATTAATATTGTTAAAGTGTGATATATCCTCAAAAAATTATCTTGATAGGGTACGAATCTCGAGGCAAAATCGAGCCGGAAACTTCAAAAATTAAATCCGGGATCAATGAGCTCCGATTTCAATAAACTTACAGTCAAATTGAGCGTCTCGAAAATACGAATTCAACGACACCAAATTCAACTCAATTCGAGCACAAATGAGTCC
>NW_021469642.1:0-501 GCF_001605985.2 Dendrobium catenatum | reverse complement strand
TCGTCTCTCTCTCTCGTCTTCTTCATTCTGTCATTATAAGTATTGTAGAGCGCCGATGAGTTGTCTGTATAGTTGTGGGTGCTCGTATGGTGTGCTGGAGTCTCGGTGACTAGGTGGGCGACTGGGTAGAGGAGTAGTGACCGGTTTGGATTGATCCATGCCTGCCCGATGGATGATGCTCTTTGCGTATTGTTGCTGGTGTAGGATGAGTCCGGTCTTTGTTTGAATTGCGTGAATGCCCAAGAATTGTGATAAGGAGCCAAGGTTTCTCATCTGAAAAGTAGCGTACCTACAAGAAAATGGGTCAATAGCGACAAAAAATTTAGAGAAAAAAAAATTGGTCGCTAAAGATATCTTTTAGCGACCAAAAGTAAGTGTGGCCTCTAAATAATAAGGAATCTAGATATTAGCCACCAAAAAGTAAAATTGGCTGCTAATTTTGTCACTAAAAGTCTAGAAATTTATTTTTCACAAATATACATGTCATTTTAGTGACTAATT
>NW_021469641.1:0-282 GCF_001605985.2 Dendrobium catenatum | reverse complement strand
ATGACTTATAGCCACAAGAACATGGCGTTATAGCCTCAAGAATATGTCTTATATGCATTATAATATACCCTGACCTAGATAGAATCTCAAAGAAAAAAAGGCCCTTATGTCACCCAACATATATTATTTCATAATTTATGCACATTTTTTATCATATTATAACAGTTAAAACGTAATTAAACATGTGTCCAAATTATATAGTTTTTTTTCTAAAGGTTGACAACAAACAACCCTACTAGGTAAAAATGAATATTTTTAAGAAAATAGCCAAATTATCATGGA
>NW_021469640.1:0-321 GCF_001605985.2 Dendrobium catenatum | reverse complement strand
GAGAGAGAGAGTAAGGGAGTGCAAGAGAGAGAGAGAGGGAGAGAGAGAGAGAGAGAGAGAGCAAGCTAGAGAAAGATCAAGAGAGAGCAAAAGAGAGAGAGGGAGAGACAGAGAGAGAGGGAGGGTGGGAGAGAGAAAGAGGGATAGAAAAAAAGAGAGAGAGAGCAAGAAAGAGCAAGAGAGTGTAAGGGAGAGAAAGGGAGAGAGAGAGATAGGGATAGAGAGTGAGAGAGAGAGAGAGAAAGAGAGAGTACAAGGAAGTGCAAGGGAGAGAGCAAGAGAGAGAGAGAGGGTGTGTGTGTGTGAGAGAGAGAGAGAGAG
>NW_021469639.1:0-207 GCF_001605985.2 Dendrobium catenatum | reverse complement strand
TATTGATAAAATTAGGGTAACAGAGATTTTTGAAGGGGTAAAATATTCAAAATATTCCCTCTAAATATTTATTTATTTTTTAAGGGTGGACATTTGCCCACCATCCTAAGTACATGGGAGATCTGCCCATATTTATCACTCATATATAACTTTAATATCAAATATATCATTCATATATTTCATTCTTACCACGTATACCACCCTGTA
>NW_021469638.1:0-564 GCF_001605985.2 Dendrobium catenatum | reverse complement strand
TTAATATAGGCTAAATCTAATTCATCTACCCTCCTAATCAGGTCATCAGAGGGCTGATGTTTTATATGACCAAACCATCTAAGGCGGCTCTCTCTAATCTTATCTGTCACTGGAGCTACACTAACATGTTCATGTATATACTCGTTTCACATTCTATCTATAAAAGTGAAGCCACTCATCTACTCGAGCATCCTCATCTCTACAATGCTTAACTTAATTTTATGCTTCTCTTTTAATCGGTAACATTTTACGCCTTAAAGCATTGCGGGTCTCATCACCATCTTATAACAATTTTCTTTAACTTTTGGGGGTACTTTTCTATCAGACAATAAGCTCAATATTCCCATCTATTTCAACATCAATTTGAACAATAGACTCGAGATATATCTAAAACGTGTACTCTTATTAATGACTTGATTGCCCAAAGTCACAATCACTGAATTAGATCTATAACTACTAAAATTACATTAATGTATTCAATTTTAGATATGCTCAAACGAAAACATTTAGACTCTAAGGTTGATCTTCATAATTCAAGTTTACCTTCAACTCCCTTTCTAGTTT
>NW_021469637.1:0-272 GCF_001605985.2 Dendrobium catenatum | reverse complement strand
TTTTTCTTATAAGTTATGGTTTACTTTTCATGCCAAAATATCTTTCTGGGCAAAATTTATGTTCTCTAAATATCTTATGGGGAAGCATCCTTCTATTTGGTCGTTTAATATTGGTGATTCTAAAGTTTGGTAGAGGATGTGCAAGGTCAAGTGGGAGGTAGGGCATCATCTCTCTTGGCGCCTTGGGAGGGGTAATATTTTCTTCCAGCAGGATCATTGGCTAAGTTCTTGCTCTATCGACTCTCTTCTTAATTCTACTTCTACTGTGGCGA
>NW_021469636.1:0-420 GCF_001605985.2 Dendrobium catenatum | reverse complement strand
TATTGGTCATTGGCTATAACATACATATTTTGCTCACTTTTATATTTAGGGCTAGATGTAGTTTTGATTTGAAATTTAGGTTCATACTCAATAGTATATTCAAATTTCAGTATAAGTTTGTATTCACCACCATCGACAACAACATCAAGCCTTTATCTCACTACATGGAGTCGGCTACCCATGAATTTTTTTTTTTCATTGTGTCATGTTAAGGGTTAAATTCTCATTTAAATCTAATAAAAAAAGGTAATTTCTATTATTTTTAAGCAAGTCTGTTTAGGTCTACATTTATCTTTATTAACATAGGTCAAATCTAATACATTTACTATCCTAACCAGGTCATCAAAAGACTGACCTTTATACATACAAACCATCTAAGAAGACTCTAATCTTATCTGCCATTGGAGATACTACAACTTT
>NW_021469635.1:0-2265 GCF_001605985.2 Dendrobium catenatum | reverse complement strand
TTCGAACGTCTACTAACTCAGGCATAATAGAATCTCACCTCGGTCGCGCACTAGCGCCGACATAATAGAATTACACTTTGGTTTGCTTAGCGACGTAGACATAACATCACATCATACCACATTATCTCACATTTCTATCACCATTATGCACATTTTTTTATGCATTCCATTTATTAAAGTATATTTAGACTAATTCAGAAATTAGCAAATTATATTAATAATAGTCAACATAACTATTACTATGCAAAAATGTACAATTTTCAAACACAATCAAATTATCAAAAATTATATAAAATATCATTATAAGACTTTAATCGCACCACATTACTATTTTTCAGAGTCCCGATTATTTTCTATTCAATAAAAATTGTACAAATTCCAAAATACGAAATGAAAAGTTTTAAGAAAATACTTAAAATGTTTGTAATCACAATCTCTATAATATATAAAAAGTTACGCGGTGGAAGTTCTAAAAAATAAAAAGTTATCATCATTTTTCGATAACAAAAATATATATTTTATCAAAAAAAAAAAAATCAAAAATATCGAGTTCTTGAAAGCTGAGATAGGTAAAACGTAACATACCTCAATCTGTACAACTTTCTCAACTAGCTCAATGGCTAAAAAAATGCCAGAAGCTTCTCAAAATGAAAATTTTCTCTCTAAAAACATTCTCTCTCCTCAACGTCGTATGCATGCAATAAAAATGAATCGAATAATGGTTTTAAAATATATTTAAAGTGCTATTAGTATCTTAGTGTTGGGGGGCTACTTCCTAACGCAACGACACTAGTTCAAAATTCTAAAAATTCAAGATTATATCATTGCAATGTCACTATTTGACTCCTGGTGATGCCCAACATTAGAGCTCTCAAATAGTAGCATTCTTCAGATTTTGTCAAAATTCATTCCAAATATTTTGGACCCATCTTAGAACATATTTAACCATTTTGCATGCACCAAATAGTAACTATTTGACACCTGGTATTATAGCAACACCGAGGCACTGGGATGCCCAACATTGGGGCGCTCATATAGTAAGATTGTTTAGATTTTGTCAAAATTCATTCCAAACCTTTGGGATCCATCCTAGAACATGTTCAACCATTTTTGCATGAACCAAATAGTAAATATTTGGAATTTGGTATTGTAGCAGTGCCGAGGCGCTGGGCGCAGGGATGCCCACATTGGGATAGTAACATTATTTAGATTTTGCCAAAAATTACTCCAAACCTTTGGGACCCATCATAGAACACATTCAACTATTTTGCATGCACCAAAGTACTCTCAAACACTTGCAAATTGGTTCAAAATATAAAATTTCAAATAATTTCCTTTTCCAACCAAATTGAATCACTTGGATTCAAACAAATCTCTGAATTTGGAGGCCTCACATTAGCGCCCACAAATCATTATGCGAGTTTGCCTCTGGGTCCCACTAGTTGGGAGTTTCTTCGTCGTGACTGGCTGACTAGCTACTAGGCACTGTTAAGTTATATACGAGCATACAATCAAATCTAAATAAATAATTAGAATAATTTAAAAAAATTACATGACACATTCAAATAAAGATACATTATAAATAAACTTCATTGGATAGACCCAAAATATTAAACTACATATTTTGCACTATGACATATCACTAGGACAGATTGCACAACATAAACATGATCTACCTAATCATCTCTCCCTTAACTCAGGCCACCTCTTATTTTAAAAATTCTACCATTAAAGCTTTCTTATAGACTTTAAGATAATTAGCACCATATATTCTGCAATATTGAGAACACTTAAATATAATATATTATTTTGATATTTGATGCATATCTGACTGCCCACAAAATAGCCATACCTCAACATATTATCAACTTCATACTACCATAACATCTAATTATGCCATACACGTCACCGTTAAATTTTATTTGGGACAGATTTCTTGCTGCATTCAAAAGTAGTTTTCAGTAAAAAATTAAAATTTTTGTAATAAAAAGCTATTTTAAGAAGCAGTAAGAAAGCCGTTCCAAATATAGCCTTAGTAGATTAGGTGCTTTTGAGTAACATGCTTCTTCTGTTCCTGTTGTTTTCTCGCTTTATTAAATGTTAGCTTATAAGACTTCGTTTGAGACTGCTTCTTAAAGTAAACTTTTAGTGCAAAAATTAATTTTTTGTACTAAAAGTATTTTAAGAAGCAAATAAAAAAAAAATTTGTCTCAAACGAACCCTAAAACTTCACAATTGATTTTGATTTTAATTTTTCATTCCAGA
>NW_021469634.1:0-354 GCF_001605985.2 Dendrobium catenatum | reverse complement strand
GTTAGTAAACAGAGGAAAAGCTCTATCAACTATTCTTCTAACTTCTCTCTCTCGCACGCACACGCACACACACAGTTTTTCATTATATTTCTTATATATTTCCATCTGTTTGTTGCTTTGTCTTTATGCAGGGGCGGAACTAAAGTGAGGCCCGGGGTAATAGTTTTATTTGATTGAAGATAAAATTTCTTTTGTTTTTAAATATTTTGCTAAATAAGTATATTTGATTTTTATTAATTAATTAATCACCTCCTGTTTGTATATTGACCATTAGTATGATCATGCGTGCAACATAAAGGTAATTAATTTACATATATTATTGCAGATGACAAAATTTATGTCGGTTACTGTAGT
>NW_021469633.1:0-335 GCF_001605985.2 Dendrobium catenatum | reverse complement strand
TAATTCTATGGAGATTGAGCTCATCAGGTGGGATCCCAAGCTCGCTGTATCGGCTGTGGAGACGGCGGCGATCCAGCGCGGGGAGGAACCTCGCTTTATTTGCTCGCTGCCACGGACATGGCTAAAGACGCGGGAGAATTTTGAGGAATTCAACCAGGGGACTCCCTATATCTCTCCATATTCCGAAGTGTGGTCGGATGAATGGGAGGAATCGGAGAAGCGCACAGTCGGGGCCGTTCACGAGATTTTATCGTTGACCTTGTGGAAAAAGGCTTCGATACTGAAGCTGGAACATTTAAGGCGAGAATTTGGTTTGCCACAGAGATTAAACATGC
>NW_021469632.1:0-343 GCF_001605985.2 Dendrobium catenatum | reverse complement strand
AGGCGTCCCGTGTCCAGGCGTTCCGAAGTTCAGGATTCCCACGTCCAGCCGTCCAGCCGTCCCGCGTATGCAGCCTTCGGCCGGACCGGCCCTCCGTCGCGCTTAGCTCCTAGTTGATGTCGCGCCTCCTGGATTTTGCTGGTGATGGTTTATGCCATTTTGGGTGTTTTAGCCCTTTTAGTTTACTCTAATTATTTATTTATTTATTGCTTAATTGTAATAGATAAAATCACTGGCTCTTAGGTTTAATTTCAAAAATATACTCTTAGGTTTAATTTCAAAAATTATATTTTTGATGAGTTTATAGTTATCTAAGGACATGTAATTTATCTTGTAGTTTGCT
>NW_021469631.1:0-305 GCF_001605985.2 Dendrobium catenatum | reverse complement strand
GATGTTATGTGGCCCAAGTTCTTTGGTTGAAGCAACAAATTCTTGATTTAGGATTACCTGTAAGCACAATTTGAATCCTTTGTGAAAACACTAATGTCATATATATTTTTAAGAATCCTATCCAACAGTCAAGGACCAAACACATTGATATAAGGCACCATTTTATTAGAGACTATATTACCAAAGGAGATATTGAGTTACACAATATTGTGACTAAGAATCAACTGGCAGACATCTTTACTAAACTACTGGCCTATAACACATTCAACATCTTAAGGACTAGATTGAGAGCCATTAACATAAAT
>NW_021469630.1:0-253 GCF_001605985.2 Dendrobium catenatum | reverse complement strand
CTTTCTGTAATTATAGTAATGAAGTTGTCTCAAATAAATTCTAAATTATAATTTGATGAAGACTCGGATAATTTATTTATCTAATTTTTCCTAAGAAAAGCAAAAAGTGGAGGAAAAATAAATCTAAAAATAAAATATATATTTTTAATTTTTAAATAAGGTAATAATGTCTCAGCTAAGAGAATTCTTGCTTTGAATATCCACAAATGCCAATTAAGACTTTATAAAAATAAATAAACGCGTATTAATATCT
>NW_021469629.1:0-387 GCF_001605985.2 Dendrobium catenatum | reverse complement strand
ATATTCATGCATTCTTCTGCTTAGACACGAAGCTCTAAATAGATTGAATCTTAGGGTTACTGTTTGTTGATGAGTGCAAATTTATGCTTGCACGAGTAGTTCGAAGCTTAAAAAAAGTTATGAGCTTCGTACTGTTTCAGTGGCTTTATATTTATATATAAGCTAGCTATCAGCTATGAAGTTCCAGGGTTTGTAGCCTCTATCTGTAGTGGAAAGCATTACCTGAAAGTAAAAAAATTGTACCTGCTTTTCCCCCACCCCAAAAAAAATGGGGTAAATTTTTAAAATAATTACCGTTAAAAATTTAATTAACTATTAAGCCAATAGAAAAAATAAATTTAGAACTAGGCAAAGTCGCCCAATGAATGGGCGACTTGCTCCAGTTAT
>NW_021469628.1:0-282 GCF_001605985.2 Dendrobium catenatum | reverse complement strand
CGAAGTTTGTAGATTCACAAAATCTGGATCTTGGAGTAAAAAAACATCAACTTCCTCCTTTTCCGGGAAAAAAACTGCTGCTAGAATTTGCCGAAAACAGCCCTCCACCGGCCCCAAGACTCGCTCTGATACCAATTGGATAGGAAATACTTGAGTTTGCAAGTAACCCTAAGGGAATACTTGAGTTCTCAAGCAAAACTATCACTAATTGGATGAAAACAGCAAGAAAATAATCAAAATCTTGACGAAAACAGCCCCAAAACAGTAGATTGCACTAAAGAA
>NW_021469627.1:0-1317 GCF_001605985.2 Dendrobium catenatum | reverse complement strand
TAGACCCCTAAGTCCTTCATAATATTTGCTAAGATTGTTCCTTTTCCCACTTGATATAATAAAAATTATATTCATGACAATTATCTTTTATTAATTTTTATTTAATTATCTTTTATATTTAGGAAAATGCTTATAGTATATGCTTTAATTTGTGGTGTCTTATTTTTATTTGTTTATTTATATTTTACTTGTAACATAAGTGAAAATCTCTCACATGCAATTTTGAAATATTAAAAGTGCACTGACTTTTATAATAAACAATAAAAAATAAAAAATGTTGCTCAACTATGTTTTATTATGCAGATAATGAAATTTGAAATTATAAAATGCTTCGGACATGTTTGGGCATGTCGTATTTCTATTTTATTTATTTATTTATTTATTTTTATAATTATATTGCAAAATTAAATAAAAAAGATTTAAATTTATATTTATATTTTATTTTCGTAATTTTGATTAATTAAATCCCACATGACGTGTTTAGTTTTCTTAAAAACACACTTTTTCATTAAAAAATAGAAAAGTTGATAATTGAAGTAGTAAGAATTTGTACTTGAGGATCGGCCAAACATAACACGTGGCCGCAGAGGGATCTGCCATTTGCATATAGTTGTGAGTAAAAAGGGGAGGTAGGCGTAGTACATAAGCATGACAGTAAGTGATTTAGAATATCAAATGAACACACTGAGAGAGATTTCTTTTCAAACAAATATGGCCGTATTTCGAAAATTAATTTGGCTCTTGCATCACTATCTTCATCGATTCCTCTTCGACCTTCTCACCACCGGCATCGTTTGGGGTTTCTTCTTTGCAAGGACATTAATTGCGTTTGTCTATGATGCCGTGGAGGAGAGCTTTTTTGAGAACTGCGGCGTGGAGTTGCCGGAGCCGGAGGAGTTTCACCGGCAGAGGGCATTGCCATGCAAATGGCCGCCAATGAGGAATGACCGGAAGGTGCATGTTCTTCAATCCAGGTACTGCGCGCTATCATTATAAATATCTTCATCGTCTTAATGAACACATTAATTTAATTTATATCAGTTCGCTATTGCCGATCGAGATCAATCCGATAAGAAATCGATATTTAGATGTGGAGAAAACTGTTATTAGCATTTTGTTTTAGTACTCGATCTGCCATTTAAATATTAACAGTGAGCAGTGGATACATATTTTAATTAATTATTAGCAATGCCAACCATGTTCAATTGAAATAGTTCAATTCAAATAGTTCCTTAATAAATTGAGCGCACTAAAAATAATGATGGTAATAATAATATCAGGTTTGAAAGCATGAAAGTCTCTTTCAATTTTTAACTT
>NW_021469626.1:0-456 GCF_001605985.2 Dendrobium catenatum | reverse complement strand
TTAAGTTGAAAGTAGACAAAAATAAAACTTCAATAGAAGGTGAATTTCATCTTCTTCTCAATTCCTAACATTCTCATTACTGAAACAGATAAAAGAATGCAATTTTACAAAATTTGGTAATATAAATGTTCTCTTCAAACTTCATTCTGCACAGATCTAAACTTCTATAGAACTTCAAAGAAGAACTTGCAGAAAATAAAGTTACAAACTTAATAGATTCTTTGAAAACAACCATTGTTGATGATAAGGTTTATTTTGACAAGATGATTAGTATTGTAATCCAGTTGTTATATATTGAAGCATGCAGAATTTGGAACTTATATGCTTTGTTTGCAGAAGTTTTGCATGGCAAGAGCTGCTTTTAAATGTTAATTTTCTGAGCAGTTACTCTTCTGCTAACTTCCCATAACTGTTCATTCCAGTTAGAATTTTTTGATTTTTCTTAGCAGCATGCAT
>NW_021469625.1:0-488 GCF_001605985.2 Dendrobium catenatum | reverse complement strand
TGCTTAAATTTTGATGATAAGCTTGTTTAAAGTTTAAACCCTAAAGTTTAATGTCAAATTTGCATAAAAACATATCAATTAGATTTTTTTTTCATTTCAATTCTATTTCAGGGAAATATTTAAATAATGTTTTAATTTTTTTATATAACTAAACCCTAAAGTTTAATGGGTTCAAATTTGCATAAAAACATATCAATTAGATTTTTTTTTCATTTCGATTCTATTTCAGGGAAATATTTAAATAATGTTTTAATTTTTTTATATAACTATCATGGAAATTAGAAATATCTCACTTGTTTAATATAGGTAGAATTCGGTGTAGAGAAGACAATATGTAGAAATTTGACTTTTTATAGTAAAAATGTTCGGAATAAAGCATTCAATAAATTGTTAAAAGTTATATGATAAAAATATTATAAAATTTATGAAAAATGCATTTTTTCTTTATATATTTTTACATAAGTGTTATAATTAAAGTTAGATATAAG
>NW_021469624.1:0-237 GCF_001605985.2 Dendrobium catenatum | reverse complement strand
TTTTTTTTTAATCATGATCCTTTTCCTAATTTAATCGTTAATAATGATCCTTCCTAAAATTTGCCCCATGATATTTCTTACCATGTAACTTACTGTAGGCAAGTTTTAAGTTTTATTATTATTGCACTTATTTGCAAGCTAGAAATTTGAATCAAAGTGGAGATTATTGGTTTATTGTACAGATTTACTCATCTTTGCAGTTTTTTTTATGTATGTTAGTTTCTTCGTTTGCTACAG
>NW_021469623.1:0-201 GCF_001605985.2 Dendrobium catenatum | reverse complement strand
TTAGAGTGCTTGCAAGGTGTTTGTTGAAATGATTCTTTAAGTCAGTTATTTATCTCCCCTCTTTCTTTTTTAATTCAGTTGAATCAAAGTCTATAGCTGCTTTAAGACCTTCATGTATAAAAGATGACTATGCATCTATAGTTAGGCATTTTCCTCATAAAAGAGAATTGATTTTAATCGCAACAACTTGCCGTAATTAAT
>NW_021469622.1:0-346 GCF_001605985.2 Dendrobium catenatum | reverse complement strand
TTTTAAATTGGTTGGAATTAAAGGATTGAATTAACATCAAGGGGAATTGGTTGCTGATTTTAATGGGTTTGTTGATAATTTTAATACCCTATTAAAAGAGTTTTAGAGGTTGGAGAAGTTAACAGATTTTAAAGGATTACCCGGATACGTTAACTAAGGGGTCAAAATTTGACTTTCAAAATTTGAGCTAATCTTAGGGGTTTCAAATTTTAATAAATATTAGACCTAATTATGAGTTGTTAGACAGGTGGTACATTCAATTTGGAGTTTTCTATCAAAAGTTATGATTTTTAGAAGTTCGGGCCCAGGTTGACCTAAAGCCACCTAAGATGTTGAGTTATTGACT
>NW_021469621.1:0-654 GCF_001605985.2 Dendrobium catenatum | reverse complement strand
AGGGCATGCCTAATTTTTGTTCTTTTTGCAAAGCTTTGGGTCATAAAAAATTAGAATGTCCAAAAATTTCATCCAAAACTTCCCCGGTTGGTTTCTCTACCCCCCTGGATATTCCTCCTATCCCTGTTTCTAATGAATACCCGATTACTGCTCCTGTTTTTGATAATTCTGCGAATTTATGTAATGTTGTATTTGAGCGAGATGCTTTAGATTTAGAAAATCTTGTTAATTGCCAGTCTGCTGATGTGGAGGGTGTGGTCTTGCCTGATGTTGATTGTCGGGTTGGTTCTCCTGGTGCGGGTGTGTTGCCTGATTTGGTTGTGGGGGAGGGGGGTGGGGTGTTTCTCCTATTGCTAATGTTTCAAATTGTGCTGGTGTGAATCTTAATAATGCTAATGATTCACTCCCTTCTTCTGTCGATGCTGTGCGGGAAGGAGTTGTTTGTACTGCCAATGTTAGTGGTGTTGGTGAAAGGCTGGAGAAGGATTTTGATATTATTTCTACCTTATCTCCTAATGCTGTGCCGTTTTATCTTCCTAAATTACCGTCTGATTGTGTTGAGGTATTGCCGGAAAATTCTGTGGGTGAGCCTGTAACTGGGGATCTTTCTCCGGTTCAATGTTCGGGTGTGCCTCAAAAACGCTCTACGATTTC
>NW_021469620.1:0-244 GCF_001605985.2 Dendrobium catenatum | reverse complement strand
TCTGATCGTCCAAGATGAAATATTTTCGTCCCAGGATTAAGGGAATCGACTATGGCAGTTTCTGGCAATGTTTTACAGTTTTCGAAATAAACCTTTGATATGACTGTTCATACCGGACAAAATATTTCATCCCAGGACGAACCTATTTCATCCCAGGACAAAATTGGTTCGTACTGATGCACAAATGGTTTGTACGGGACAGTTTTTTACACAGTTCGTCCGTACTAACTCAGGTTCGTACGGG
>NW_021469619.1:0-478 GCF_001605985.2 Dendrobium catenatum | reverse complement strand
TTTTTGTTTATGGTACATGTTTGTGGTGTACGTATTTTCACCACAAATCTCATGAGCCGTAAATTGCGGAAAAAATTATATTGCAATTTATGGCGGAATTTTCCCCAAACATGCCTCTATGAATTGTGATGGTTTTATAGTGCCAATATCCACAGTACGTTTACGACGCAAATTTTCTCCACAATTTACGATGAATTTTTCGACTGACAGCTATAAAAAAAATGTCATTTTCTGGAGTTCAAAATCCGTTGTACATCGATTGTATATCCGCTACAAAATATTTACAATAGTTTTTTTCTACACGACCGCTCTCCTTGTTCTGACCTCCCTTGTCAACCACAAACCCTTCAAGTCGAGACTTCATTAAGCCACCATGAGTCCTCTCTCTTCTAGTATCCATAGTCTAACCTTGATTAAAGATATTTATATGTATTCTACTGATATGCCAAAATAGAATAATATAAAATGAAAAATATTA
>NW_021469618.1:0-382 GCF_001605985.2 Dendrobium catenatum | reverse complement strand
CAAATAAATAATAAATAATTTTATATAAAATTTTTAAGCACTTCTCAAAATTAGATAAGGATATTCAATCCATTTTTTTAATTATAACTTATTCAAAAAGGTAAATTTTGTAGCTCAAATTAAATTAGAAAATAAATAAATAAGTCGATCCATACTTTTTGTTTGCTTATATCATATATCATATATCATTAAGCTAATAAAGCTTGGATCTTCATTACATGCTCGAGTCTTTTTAATAGAATAACTTCAGTTTGTCATCTCATCAAATAGCAATTGAAGTTTGATGCCCATTTTTGTTGTTCACTTGATATCGTCTCCTAACAAAGTTGATGCGGTGCAGCCATATATACTATAAGAATAAGGGATAATTTACACCTCCTGC
>NW_021469617.1:0-738 GCF_001605985.2 Dendrobium catenatum | reverse complement strand
ATATATATATAATAATGAATTGAATATATTTTTTATTTGAAAAATCAATAACACATGCATATCATAAATTTAGTAGCGCTGTCAATATTGGACACGACCCGAAACACGACCCGGAAACGACACGGAAAAATCTGTGTTCAGGTCGACCCGGGTAGAAAACGGGTCGTGTTCGGGTCTAAGAAAATGACACGGTTTAGATTCCGGGTCGTGTTCGGGTAAACCCGGAAACACGAGGTTGACCCGATTTCAACCCGAATTTATTTAACTCGCCTGTCTCGCCAGTTGCCGCTCGAGTTCGTCGCTATGCGAGTGCGCGGCTGCACCCATAAGGTTCGACCGCTTAAAGCCTTAAATAATTACGAGAGGAGACTTCGAGAGTCGAGACTTTGAGACTTTGACTTTTGTAGTTCTGCGTGCGGCTGCGGCGTGCCCTACTCTTATGTTGTTGTTTGATACTTTGATCGATTTCGCAAGAATCGCAGGTGATGAATTCTAATTTTAAGTCTCCTTCTCCCCTTGAAGTCTCGTTCAGTCGTTCTCTTCTTAGTCTTCTATCCCCAGTCCCCATGTCATTACATACCGAGAACCGAAATTTTCTTTTGATCATTTGGATATAATGTTTAGATATGATTATTGTTTGGAAAATGGAAAGAAATTTTTTCTTTATTATGAGTTTAGGGTTTCTCAACTAGAAACCCTAGGTGATGCGGTGTCGTGATGCCATGAAGGTTTCGTGAT
>NW_021469616.1:0-401 GCF_001605985.2 Dendrobium catenatum | reverse complement strand
TAATTATCTAATTAATTACTAATGTTTTATATTATATTAATTAAGCTAAATTAAATTAATTTTTAATTTAAATCGTAGGCCATCTAGGTTTTCTTTTCAACTTCTTCATTTCTTTGTTTTCTTTGTTGCAGTTGCTTCTCCTCGCGACTATTTCTTAGGGGGTGTTTGGTATAGGATTGGATTCAATTTTAGTAGGATTTACTAAATCCTGTAAATCCGGCAACAAGCTACAAAATTTGGTTTTGACAGCTGCAAATAGTTACAAGCTACATGACTTGCATAAGAAAATGGAGGAGATCTTAAAAATTAGTCCGCAAATGTACTCTTACTTGAATGTATTGTCATGCAAGTGGTCTAAGGCGAAATTCTCTTTGCACATTAAAAACCACTACAATACGAAT
>NW_021469615.1:0-225 GCF_001605985.2 Dendrobium catenatum | reverse complement strand
CCTTCTTCTTTTCACCTACATCAAGGTTTCTTTGATTCACCCCTTGCTCGTAAGCAATGAGTGATCCAAGTAAGTTATAAATAGAATAAGTGTTCAAATCCTTAGATTCAGTTATTGCAGTGATTTTAGCATCATACGACGAAGGCAAACATCTCAAAATCTTGTTAACTTTTTCATAGTTTGAAACCCATTAGTACCTTCATAGGTGATGCACAATTTATCCAA
>NW_021469614.1:0-266 GCF_001605985.2 Dendrobium catenatum | reverse complement strand
ATGACTTTTGAGCTAATTTTAATTTTTGTACTAAAAAGCTGCTTTAAGAAGCAACAAGAAAGTTGTCCCAAATGAAGCCTAAGTCAAACTCACACACATCACACATATGTAAGTTTTGGACTTAAGACATTTTGGATGGTTGCCAAAGCTTCCAACCAACATACTAAGATGAGCTGAACAAGTATCTTACTTTTATAAGAACATTTAATATGTATCTATGGTATTTCCGTAATTAATATTAAGATTTGTAATAAGTTTTGAATAAA
>NW_021469613.1:0-356 GCF_001605985.2 Dendrobium catenatum | reverse complement strand
AAAAAGAGGCACAAAATTAGCCCAATGTCAAAAGATGTACAAAAATGTGCCCAAAAATTTGAAAAGTGATAATTCTCTTCTTTCCAAATTCTTTCAATCTCTCAATTCAAATTGATCTTATGTTCATTTGTATTCTATTAAACTTTGAAATATAGAATTTTTATTCATCTCTCTTGTAATGATTTTCTATATTCCAATGTCTAAATTTAATCATGTTTTTGATAAGTTTTTCTTACTTACAATGTTATATCAATTCTTAAATTCTATGAATTTCTATGATTTACTTAATGTCATTAGTTTTAGATTGCATACCTTATGACAATCACTATTTAGATTAAATTTTCAAATGAATTTTA
>NW_021469612.1:0-342 GCF_001605985.2 Dendrobium catenatum | reverse complement strand
TCTATTACAAACAGATACGTTGAACTCAATAAGCAAAAAAAATCAGAAGGAAGGTATAGTTTGGTTGCAAACAAATTATACAGAATCCCTAGCGGTTAAGTTTCCTACCAATGATGATAGTTAGTGTGCAAATTTATGTTGATCATGCAAGCAAAGGCAGGTGGAATTCAATAAATGCAAGTACCTATGAATTACTGTAGGGAGTTTGTTATACACCCAATATCCCGCCTACAAATATGGATGAATAAGTACAACAAATGGAAACTCCTTCAAGTCATAGTAGAAGATCCTTTATGTACAAAATATAGAAGAACTGTGATAAATACGAAGGCCCTTCTATAA
>NW_021469611.1:0-219 GCF_001605985.2 Dendrobium catenatum | reverse complement strand
TTAAATAATGAAGGGAAAATTATGAAGCTTGGCCCTTCGAAAAATTATCAATGTTATCTTCTCACTGTTAAGTTAAAACCATTACCTATACAAGTGTACTCTTCCTTTATATAAAGAAGATTTCCTTTGCACTTGCAATCAAATCCACCCCATGTATTTTTGCAGGAGCATTCATCACACTAGCATGCAAGTTTTTCCTTGCATTCATCATTATATGGC
>NW_021469610.1:0-519 GCF_001605985.2 Dendrobium catenatum | reverse complement strand
CTTCGGTAGTGAACTAACCTAAGGCCAGCTACCTAAAAATACTAGAATACCTATTAACAAGTTGTGTGTGATGTGTAATAATTTTGATATATAATTAAGAGTTCAGGTTGCAGAAATTAATTGTGGCGCTGCCACTTACAAGCTCATGAGCAAACAATTCCATATTGTGGCGCTGCCACTTAAAAACTCCATAGCGAATGCTCCCGTTTGATCATCAAGCTCCGATGAACCTCGCAATATAAGATAAGAGAAAAATATGCAAATGAGCATAGATGCCATTCAGAAAAGAAATGCAGGTAAATAAAATAATATAACTGATAGGAAATTTAAGAATTGCATTTATAGAATATATGTATGTAACAAGCATTGAATAATAAGAGAAAATATAAGCCTGATCTAGAGCTAAAAGTAGTGTCTTAACTAAACCAGCCTAGGTGTGTGTAACATGTTGTGTGATTTTGGATAGGTCCTATGTAGGATAGTTTAATTGAAGTTGTTTGTATTTGATTTGTTAGAAGG
>NW_021469609.1:0-321 GCF_001605985.2 Dendrobium catenatum | reverse complement strand
ACGATTCTGATAATTCCCTAGATCGTTAAGTTTCTAAATTATTTAAGCCTTAAATATTAAATTTTAATTATGAGTAGAAAAAGTTTTTTAGTCCTTAAAGAACCTAATAAAATTCAGGCTAAAACAAAATCGACAAGCAAGTCACCAAGAAACTAATAAAAACATGCAATCCTAAAGGCACACAGCATAAATAAAACATATCAGAATATCCAAACTAATTAAATAAATATTCATAGGTCAATTGCCCTTTAAATACAAATCAGGGTCTGCAGAAAATAAAGTGGCCGAGCACAACCGCTAACAATCCGAATTTATAATCCT
>NW_021469608.1:0-200 GCF_001605985.2 Dendrobium catenatum | reverse complement strand
GAATCTTTTAAACAAGTATCTGAACTGCTGGAAAAAGGTTTAATCCAAGAAAGTCTGAGTCCTTGTGCTGTGCCTGCTTTGCTAATTCCAAAAAAGGATAGAATATGGAGGATGTGTGTGGATAGTAGGACAATAAACAAAATCACCATTCCTAAACTGGATGACATGCTTGATATGCTGAGTGATGCATTTTGGTCTTT
>NW_021469607.1:0-902 GCF_001605985.2 Dendrobium catenatum | reverse complement strand
CACCGAACGTATCCTCAGAGAAGAAGAAGAAGAAGAACCTCTGATACCATGAGAGGACACCTGCAAAAGGAATTAGAAGAGATGCAGAAATAAAGGAAACATTAATGGCTTCAAGCGAATGCTTTCACATTGATTTCACTGTTAGCTTTATTACAACATATATGGAGAATGAGGGGGCAAATACTGCCCCAGCCGCATATGGCTGTTACGCCAGACTGCCCAAGTCAGAGAACGTGAGGTGCTACTCCAGTAAGCTATAATAGGAGAACCATGATAAGCAAACAGTACTTGAGGTATACTCTAACAGGCACAACCTTCAAAAATTTTTTATACTAAAAAATTGTTTTAGAATATCACCGGCTTGATTCTACATTTTATATACAATGATGAAGTCAAATCATAAGCTAATGACATGTGATAAATTAGAATAATATTTCCTTAATAATAAGAGAATGTATAAAATTAGAACTTCCCTTATAACAAACACTTTAAAAAAATCGCGTTCAGACAATAAAACTCACTTGAATTATAAATTATTCCTATCTACATTGATTAGTCATCTGCAGATGATTGTTTATTCTTAGTTGTAATGTCATTAACATTATTTTTTATGTGTTTCTTTGTTTCGTTTGATTGATAGTGATTGCATAGCTGTGGTTGCTTATTAGTTTTGCTTTTAAAATTGTTCCAACTGTTATGAAAATTTTATTATGATGTCCCCTCTATAGCATTGTATTTAGGCTGAATTTTATAAAGGAGCACGGTAATCATCACAATTAGCAAGAGAATCATATTTATTTAAAAATTTAAAAAGGAGCTAATTCGTCAAAATAATTGGTGTATTCTCGGAATGCGTCAAAAAAGTTTAGCGTATTACGAATTTGCTAAATATTTTGGGGTGT
>NW_021469606.1:0-238 GCF_001605985.2 Dendrobium catenatum | reverse complement strand
TTCCGGTGAAAAAAAGATCCGCCGGAAATATTTTTCCAGCGGAAATTTCGCCGGAAATGTTTCCCGCAGATTATTTTCTGTCGGAAGGCCTTTTTCGACGCGTGTTTTACAGGCGAAAAAATTCCCGTCGGAAATCCGCTGAAAATGTTAATTTCTGACGGATTTTGGGCATTTTATCGACGAAAACGTCCGCCGAAAAATGTCATTTTTCATGTAGTGGACTCTGTGAATAGATCGT
>NW_021469605.1:0-827 GCF_001605985.2 Dendrobium catenatum | reverse complement strand
GGGGAAGGAGAAATTATGAGGGGAACATAGGTGACGGTGGCGATTTGAGCGTGAGGAAGCTGAATATGCCTATTTTTTGAGGGAGAGGATGCCCATGGGGGGATCTACAAGGTTGGCGGAGGGGGAGAGACGGACGACAGTCGGGATGTGCTTGGAAGGGAAGGCTTTAGCATGGTACTTGTGGAGGGATACTATACGACCGATACGAACCTGGAGGGAGTTTAAGGACTGCTTGTTGGAATGTTTCCAAACCAGCAGGGGTTTTTGATGAGCAGTTCTTCACTTTGATGTAGGAGGTGATAGTGGTGGAGTACTGTGAGCAATTTGAGTACCTCTCCAGTTGACTAGATTGGCTTCCAGAGACTGTACTGGAGGGGAATTTTATGAAGGGATTGAAATCATAGATCCGAGTAGCAGTTAGAGCGATGAGGCATTGTGACTTGGGAAAAGCTCAGTTGGTGGATGATCAAAGGCACATGGAGAGAGGAACGGGAAACAGCAGCTCAGGAGGCTCGTACAGGATGACCACCACCTTATTGATATATGTTGACCTCCACAGATAAACCCAAAAGAACGAAAAATAAGACATGTAAACCGTTGGATCCACGAAACCTGTCGCGAATCAGGCTGAAATCGGCTCCGAACAATCGCATCCCGTGATTTCTGCTTGATGCCCGCTCTCGATCTCTTCCCGCTCGCGTCGTTAAATACCCGACCCAAACAAGGTTTTTGCTGGCGGCTTACTTCTGTTCGATCCCACACACACGAACTCCTGCCCTCTCCCATTCCCTGCTCCCTCCTCTCTTCCATTTCATGATCAAAGCCTC
>NW_021469604.1:0-254 GCF_001605985.2 Dendrobium catenatum | reverse complement strand
TGCCTCCTTAACTTAAAAGTCATCCGAATCATCTAAAGTTTCTAAACAAAATTTATTAAGATTTTCAATGTCTTTATAAAAAGACGATCAGATCCTACATTGTTAGTAATTACTAAGCAATAATCATCATCATCAAATGGACAAACAGTATTAAAGCCAAGTCCTGCTTTTGACTTTGGTTTATGGAATTCCGTATTCCAAAGACTTTCAAAGGACCGAGCTTGATGTTTAGTCCAAGTAAATGGGGCTAGACC
>NW_021469603.1:0-2273 GCF_001605985.2 Dendrobium catenatum | reverse complement strand
TTATCAAATCTTTCTTGCATTTCTCTGACTTGTGCATAGTTATTAACTGGTTTTCCAAATCTTTAATATGTTCTTCACCGCTAGCCCTTATGGACTCATCTGAATCAGACCCAGCAACATGTGGGTCATCGTCTCTAGCAAGCCGGCGTCTACCAGGTTCGGCCTCCTTGTTGGAACCTCTAGTTTCGACCATGGAGACACTACCAACATAGTCGTCTTTCTCTCTAAGGAGGTCATCCAGGTCTGGATCAAAAGAAGCCATTCCCTCTTTGTTTAACAGAATGTTTCTTATCTCTTGTACTACCTCCTCGACTGGTCTATCCCCAATTGACTTAGGGCCAAGGGGTAAGTATCCCTTATATTCGGCCATATCAAACAACTCTTCAGAATCCAGGAGAGCAATGATTTTTGTAAGTTTCGGGTTAGGATCTGACTGAGACTCTGTGACTAGCTCTTCCTCTGTCTCAAGATCTAGGTCAATTCCTTCCTTCTCGACTGTCCCAAGATCGGTAGTCAGAGAAGTGGCATTCTCTACAAGGAGAGGGACTTATACCTCATGAGGTGAAGGAGGAGCCTGTAGGTAAATAGCTCCTACATCCGGTAGGGTAAGATCCTCAGACTCTTGTGTAGGAAGCCCAGGAATGACACATGGATCTAAGCTGTCAACCACTGGATCATCAACTGGAACCATCACTGAATCAGGAACTGGACTGACTGTAAGAGAACTATCTACTGTAACAATTGGAGTACTGGATAGAACATTCGTCGACTCAATCAGAACTAGAGGAGGTCTAGCTGGGACTCATTGGAGTTGGAGAATGAACTTAGAGGTTCTTGGAGGTGGTGGTAAATCCTCCAACTTAGTCCTTTTTGGAACAAACTTCTTCTCAGGGGATTTGGGCCTCTTGCCCTTGATATCCGGATGTTTTAAAGTCTCATTCCGCTTTAGTTTGACAACTACTGTGGCCAACCTTATAGCTCTGGAAGGGGGTACCGGGGGTCTACCAACAGAATGGTGGCATCTCTCAGACTGAGTCAACACAATGCCCTCCATCTTGGAAGAAGGAGGGCGTGGTGCCCAGTGGTATCCATCAACTAGTACTGAAGTGGCGGGCTGTCTGACATACTTCTTATTTCTCCTAATAGTTTGTGGAGTCAAATTCTTTGCCTCAGACGCCTCTTCTTTCAATACTTCTTTTTGGAAGCGATGAGAAATCACTCCCTTTAACTGTTTCAGGTACTGCTCTTTTGTTTGCCCAGATTGTGTAGCACAGGTATGGATTATATTTCTCAAAGTCCTTGTTTTCTGTAGATGCTTTTCCTTTGAAGTCTTTTTAGTCGAGTAGTCGACCGGGCATGGTGGGGAACGAGATATCCTAGCTATCCTCTCCTCCCCTTGAGCAGAAGCTAAGGGATAGAAGCGGCTCCCTTTCAGAAGATGAGAGGAAGCAGGAATAGGTAGCTCCTCGTTAGCCTCAGGCTCTACTTGAGCTAAAGTCTTAAAAGGCACGATCCTCTTTGCCTTGGAAATCTTCTTCTTAAGTCTCCTCAAATAGTTCTTCTTTTGGTTCTTAGTGGAAAAGTTAAGTCCAGAACTAGATCCTTCTTCAAAAACAGACTTGACTTCAGTGGGAGGCTCAACAACTGGCTCAGATTGTTTCTGATCATCACTAATCACTGGCAAGATAGGTGCAGATCCCACAATCAACTCTACCACTGGAGGAACTTCCTTACTGGCATCCAAGCTAACAATCTGGTGTCCATCCATAGAAAGTTCAAGGGTGCTGAATCCCATTTCAAAGATGATGGTGTTCCCTTGGTCATTAACAGTCGAGGACAACGCTCGGTCGAAAGAGAAGATCAATTGGCCAGCCATTTGAATTTTCTGAAAGTTAAAGAGAGGATTGAAATTAGATTTCCTTTTAAAAGGAGTGTAAAAGAGTTTGTTATTTTGATTGTATGCGGTAACATATGAAGGTTTGAAATTTGGAGAAAATCGTTATTATCTTTCTTTCCATATTTTGAAGGGAATTGGAATCTCAAATGACTTAAGATGGGGTTTTTTTTTACGGAATCCAAAACACAATGGACAGAGTTTCCCCTTGCTCGAATGCTTATGAAATTGTAAGAAAAACCCAAGCAAAGTAAATGGTCTAACCCTTTCTACTCCTAGAAGTTCAAAGAGAGTGAAGGGATTAAGACAAAAATACTTCAAAACTTTCTTAAAGTCAAAGACTTTTAAACTCCTTTCAATTTGAAAAGAAAAGATATAT
>NW_021469602.1:0-235 GCF_001605985.2 Dendrobium catenatum | reverse complement strand
AAGCTTCAATAGCGATCACCAATCAGCCAAAGATAGAGATAAGAAACATTGCATTAGAAGTATAATGTCCTGAGAATAGTAATGAGTCGATTAATTTATTGCATGAAAATTCAAATAAATTAATAATAACATATCTTTGAATTACGGGATTATTTTGATCCAAATAAAATTTTTAATCATATTTATCTAATAACTTAAATAGTGAATATATTTTTCTAATAATATATATATAGAC
>NW_021469601.1:0-206 GCF_001605985.2 Dendrobium catenatum | reverse complement strand
CTTCACCCTTTATGTGAAGAATAAGTGTCTATTTATATTTTTTTTTTGGAGTAATGCTCAAAAAATAGGGAGAAAATCCATGCTCAAAATGTCATCAACATAGACTAGTAATAACTAGTGGATATTTTATGATAAAATAAAAAAAGAATGAATCAGCATTGCTTAAAACAAAAGCATAATGCAGTAAATGAGATTAGAAGGTGAAA
>NW_021469600.1:0-377 GCF_001605985.2 Dendrobium catenatum | reverse complement strand
ACCTAGTGAGAGCATGTGGTACCTGGATAGTGGCTGCTCATGACACATGACTGGAGATATGAAGAAGTTCATCCTACTGGAGACCAAAACTGGAGGCAAAGTAACGTTGGGAGACAACACTACCAGGAAGGTGATAGGCTCAGGTACTGTTGGTAATGCTAAAAATTTTTTAATAGAAAATGTCTTACTAGTTGATGGTTTGAAACATAATTTACTTAGCATTAGTCAATTGTGTGACAAAGGTTTTGACATTAAATTTTTATCTGATAAATGCTTGATTAGTTTATTTGATAAACTAGTTTTAGAAGGAAAACGAATGAACAATGTTTACATGTTAGACCTTGATTGCATTGATAGATCAAATTCATTCTGTTTGA
>NW_021469599.1:0-308 GCF_001605985.2 Dendrobium catenatum | reverse complement strand
AAGACACTAACCATATCATGGTTCATTGTCATAAACTCCAGCAAGCTATAGGAATTCTCAATAAATGGGGATTTACATGCCCGTTATTTTGCTCTGCAAAAGATTGTAAGTATCATTTGGAAAAATTATCTGTTCATAATAGATCTCTGGCAAATTTATACTGCTCTCTAGTCTATTTTTCATGGAAGAGTAGGAATTCAAACAAACATGGAAAGAATGAATGGAGTTTGAACTTTATTGCTGGCAATGCTATTAGTTATGCATCAATTGCTTCTTCAAATCTATTCATGGATCACTGGGATACTAAC
>NW_021469598.1:0-259 GCF_001605985.2 Dendrobium catenatum | reverse complement strand
CTACAAATTTTAGAAATCCCCTCATATTCTACCTTCTAGAAGAACTTCCGTGTTAAACCTTCCACCCATACCCCTTGAGGCAGTTTCAAGTCAAGAGGAATTCGCACACATATACGAGCAAATTCTCTTCTGCTCCATTGAAATAAATTTCCATCCAGAAGATATGGTTTGCCTATCTGTGAAGCAATCCTGCATATGTTGACCTTGTCCCAATATTGCAGTGGGAGGTTGGGCAACCTTATCCACACCGGAGAAGAAA
>NW_021469597.1:0-296 GCF_001605985.2 Dendrobium catenatum | reverse complement strand
GTACGATCAAGGGATTCAATATCGGCCATCCATCCGACCACTCCCTATTTACCCCTGATCTTTCACATATTTACAAGTCATGCCACTCCAGCATATCTATAAATAGACTCCTCATTTCTCATGAGAGAGGACCCAAGCAAGAAGAAGAGAATAAAAAGAGAAGAAGAAGAAGAAGAGAAGGATAGGAGGGAAGAACTTCTCGACCACCGCCAGAGTTCTGCCCGGCCCGATGTTGGAATTCTGTCGGACTTTCGAACGACTCCGGAGTTCTGCCCGACACCGGAATTCTGTCTGAC
>NW_021469596.1:0-203 GCF_001605985.2 Dendrobium catenatum | reverse complement strand
AGAATTGTTATTTATTTTGTAAATATATTATTGTATTATTAAAATATAATTATTTTTATTTAATTATACTAGATGTTCTTCATCTATTTAAAAAGGAAATGAAATCACCACCCTAAAAGAGGCAATTGTTAGAACTACCATTGAGTTAGAGGCCCAACAAAATCTAATTAATTAAGGTTGATCAACTCAAATACAATTTCACT
>NW_021469595.1:0-229 GCF_001605985.2 Dendrobium catenatum | reverse complement strand
CGTCACCGAGGTGGACATATGAGAGCAATGTCATAAACCCTTCTACGACATTAGTGCCCCGCTCATTCCTTCATCGCTGCCTTGGCCGACACCTCAGTTTCCATGCCATAGGCTCAACAACTCTAGCTTGTTCACTAGTAACTACCTGCTCACCATCGCCAATGTACTCAGCTACTCCTGCGAGCTCCATGCCCTAGGGCTCTTTAACAGTTGATGCCCCAATAATTAA
>NW_021469594.1:0-327 GCF_001605985.2 Dendrobium catenatum | reverse complement strand
TAAGTGTTATATATCAAAATGATCCGAATTTTGCAAGAAATTTTCTAAAATTATTTTCGTTAAATTCCGATAATATTGAAAATTCCACTTAAATCTCGTCGCGGCGCTTTGAAAAGCGTGCAAGGTCTAAAATGACATTTTCGAGTTTTCACAAAGAGGTTAGAAGCCCAGACGAAAGGTGGGAAGGAACTCACAAGTATTCCCTAGAGGAGAAAGAAGATGGAACAAAGCTCGCAAGCTTTTCCAAGAAGAACCCGCAGGCTATAGCAATTTTGCTCTCAATATTCACTAACCATTTCTTATCAAAGCATCTCATATATATAGGCA
>NW_021469593.1:0-320 GCF_001605985.2 Dendrobium catenatum | reverse complement strand
ATCATAACACTTACAACACCAAATAAGTTGCTACCTTAACCATAAGAATCTTATAGACCTTACATCATATTGGTATAGGAGCCAAGTTTTGATCCTTATTCCAAAATAAAATTGAAATATTAAGGGTTAAAAACCTTAGATCAACATAAGGATATGTTTATTACTCCAAAAAGAAATCATATTCATAATGCTCATTATTTCTATAAATAAATGTTAGTCATAAATTTTTAAAGCCAAGTCAAGTATGGAGTGGCCATAATCAATATATAATGTTAGAAATTTTCTTTGAATGGTCATATTTTTTAAAAAACGTATTAAGA
>NW_021469592.1:0-590 GCF_001605985.2 Dendrobium catenatum | reverse complement strand
CCATACTCCTCTTTGTCAATCTCCCCATCTATAACCAGATTCTGATTGCCTTCAGCAGTATTAGTTTCCACCATATTATTCGTATTTGTATTTACAGGCCTTGAAGACTTCACCTTGTTCTCCATGATGAATTTGGCACAATCCTCTTTAACATAGCCAATCTTTTTGCATTCAAAACAAAAGTTAGGAATCCTTTCATACTCAATTTTCTGATAGAATTTGTCTCCATCTCCTTCTACCCATACACATGTTGGCAACTTTGCATCCAAATCAATTCGGACACACACCCTCCCAAATTCTCTTCTGGACCATTGAAACATGTTGTTGTCGATCAAATAAGGCTTACCAACCATGGAAGCTATACGACATATGTTTATCTCATCCTAACAATGCAGTGGTAAGTTAGGCAATCTAATCCAAATTGGAGCAGTTTGTTCTTTGAGCGAGTTAGGAGAAAAACTTTGGGTCCATCTATTAATTCCCACAATGCTGCCATTGACAAACTAGGGGCCATTAGTTAACACAGCTTCTAGATGCTCGGGATCATAGAACAAACAGAGTATCCATCCCATTCCAAACATCGTGAGATG
>NW_021469591.1:0-2236 GCF_001605985.2 Dendrobium catenatum | reverse complement strand
GCACCAACAACTCTTGGTTGGATGGAATGGACGCCCCACTGACTGACTGTTGAAGATGAGGAGTTGCAGCTTCATCATCCTGATATCTCTTAGCAGATGATTGAAGCATTATAATCAGGAGATGAGATTCTCCACCAGGGGAAAATTGATGCATTCAATAAAGGACATTTCATGTTTTGAATATTGTAATTTGGATTTTTATGTTTTATTTTTATTTACCCAATGATAGAAGGCAACCAATGATCATTAATAGGTTAGGTGCTCTTAAATCATATCAATCTTTTGGTTTGTTGGAATTCTTTGGTTCCTTGGGTATTTATTATTTGGCAGAAATTAGCTTAATGGGCTTGGCCCAATTCCCTTTTGTTGTTTGGTGTTTGGGATGGCTGGCTGTTGGGCGCCTGGCTGCTTGGTTCCTGAGCCTACTGTGCCCTTTTTCTTTGGTTTATGTTGGGATTCTTGGCTGTTCCGATTCTGGCTGGCTGTTGGGTCGCTTAACTGTTCGGTTCTTGGGTTGGTCGTGCCTTTTTTCCTGGGTTTTTCCCTCTGTTTTGGTTGGTTGAATTGGGCGGCTGTTTTAGGTGATTGCTAGTTTCCTTTCCCTATTTATAGGGGGTGTTGGCTGCTGATGGAGGGTGTGGTGGAACTGTGGAAGTGATATTTGTCTCTAAACCTGAGGGTTTTCTTCCTAAGCTTGAGGGCTACTTCTTCTCTATTAATTTCTTCTACTAAGTCTTCTATCTAGTTCTTCTCTCTACAATTGTATCCTTCTTCTACAAGCGTGAGAGGTGTTGTTGACCTGTTTGTTGGTATTTACCGGAGGAGTTGCGACGGGTGTTGGATCAGGATTGCTGTGGTGGATCTCTGGTTTGCATGTTCTTTAGAGCACCTTATTTTCTTATTTTATCGTTACATGTGAGATGACCACTTGTTGGTTGTTGAGGGTATTCTCTTCAATTTAAGTTTTTATTGTTTTCTAAAGCTGTTTAAGTTTTTGCATCTAGTTGGATTTTGTTGGTGGTTTGTTCACTTGTTTTGGATTGAGTTGTCCTCTTTTCTCTTAAGTGTTCTCCTTTGGTTTAGAACTTTTGGATCCCATCATAAAACTGAAAAGACTTGATTAGAAATTATTAAAAATGATCTTATTTATTACATTTAAGTTTGAATTGACTCTTAATAGGACACGATAAACAAAAATGATTCATGTAATCGTCCTCATATAGTGAGATAAATGCTTATTGTATATGTATTACTTAAATTATAATTGAAAATAATCAGAACACACCCCGACAGCTTAGACTTGCAATGATGATCCAAGTAAGAGTATTATTTTTTTTTATCAATGAAGACTAAGGTTCTATTAAAAGGTACATTGGTGCAAGTGGTGAGGTTGATCATTATGTTGAATGTGTTTGGCCAATTTGTAGAACATCAATGTTTTCATATCTTTCTAGGCATTTTTAAGATTATTAACTCTTTTTTATTTTGGCATTTTGTGTGTATAATATAATGTTAATATTGATAAAATAATGTTTAATGATTAGTATGGTGTGTAAATGACAATTGTAAATGACAATTAAGTATACTTGATTAAAAAAATACATTTGATAATGAAATATAATTATGGTTAAACCAATATTTTTTTCCTTAAGCCTTTAATATAATATATATGTTAGTATATTATATTTTGTAATTCTTTTGGATAGAAAAAATAAATATTAGGTGCTTTGATTATATATTTTATATTAATAATTTATAAAAGAAAATGTCACGTCCATGAAACATTATTTTCCATGCCTCATGTTGGTGTCCATATTTCACAGACAACATTCAAAGAAAAAAGTACCAAATGAAATTTCCAAGTCCAGAAATCTGGACAGCAACGGTGTAGGCTTCCGATCTTCAATGGGATGGTTCTAGATCAAGAAGAACCAAGTTATTGACATAGGGAGGATAGTTGGAGGGACACTAATGTGAAAGAGCAAATAGGAAGTAAAAAGAGAGGGAGGGGGGCGGCTAAAGAGAAAGAGAAGGGATTAATTTCCCAAAATCCGAAGTTTTAAATTCAAATTAGATTGGGAGGGATTATGGGGTTTTGAATTTTGAATTTCAAATAGGGAGGGAAATGAAAATTATTCCTAAATGAGAGATTTGATTGGGGTATTTAAAAAGAGGGGAGTTAATGTGGGGAGAGAGAGTGAGAGATAGAGGGAGAGGGGCGGACGGCTTTGTGAGG
>NW_021469590.1:0-338 GCF_001605985.2 Dendrobium catenatum | reverse complement strand
CGTTATCAAATAAATTTTATATATTACCCCAAAGTGTTTATCACATATTTTTTATAACCATTACTAATATAGCCAAAAAACTTTTTTCTCATTCTGATGTGAGATTTAGTTCATTTATGTCCCTTTTTTTTTAGAAGAATGTCATTTTAGAAGTGTGTCATAAGTTGCCCCTTATTCTAGCCTCAACCCCGAGCATCACTCCCCACCCTCTTTGGACGGCCTTCTTCATATTCATCATGTTACAAATCATTTGCTTTTAGCCTCTAGTTTGGAACACTACAAGAGATTTTTTTTTTTCTATAAGGTTACAAAAAGATATATTTAAATGGTTGATTTTA
>NW_021469589.1:0-680 GCF_001605985.2 Dendrobium catenatum | reverse complement strand
AAATACAAATATCACTAGTGTTGTCATACATAATAGATATTATCCCTATAGCTTGTCCAAGATCTACGATTTGTTACTTATCCATAAGACTTAAGCTACATAGCTTTTATAACAATGTATTATGACTCATAGGTGGATAGGGTCACTGAATTCTAATTTTTACTTGACAAAGAAATAAATAATTGCCATTAAAATTGACATGTTCCCATAAAATATGGATTATCACACTGTTATGCTTAAAACATTTGTGTCACGACACCCATAAAATTAACTAACACCATTGTACTAAAGGTTTCCTCCATTATGGTTCTTGCTAACATGGATCTATTATTTAAAAATGAATCAATGCATCACATTTCTCACAAGTTATGGTCTGAATAATTATACTTGTACTATCATAGAGATACAAACAGTTGAGTGGTATGATTTCAACATGGCACTTCTTTGACTTAGCGATACTAGAGTTTTACATCGTAGCACTTTGTAGATAGATAATGGGATTTATGATGATGACTCCTACGATGTTCCGGCATTGGGATATTTGGTTTGGCTTTGCAATGCAAAATTCTCCATTACTGTGGCACTGTCAAATAGATATTGGGCATCACCATATCCTTATTTGAGTGCTCAAGTGGTCTCAATTATGTTGCCGCAACAGTATTATGTTCAGTGCCACGACA
>NW_021469588.1:0-240 GCF_001605985.2 Dendrobium catenatum | reverse complement strand
AAAGATTTAAGCTATGGGTGATCTGGACCGTTGATATTACGATCAACAGTCTGAATCCCGCCGTTCCATTCGACTGTCAGACTGCTGGGGCTCTTAGTTGGACCGGGGTTTCATACAAATCGATCTCAACCGTTGATTTCCCGTATCACCTGATTGGACGGACCACGCGCTCTGCTGACTCACTTATGTGAGTTCCGTGTGGGTCTTGCCGCCACCGTGATCATTGCGCAATTTTTGGCG
>NW_021469587.1:0-251 GCF_001605985.2 Dendrobium catenatum | reverse complement strand
GTCAAATCCAGAGCGAGAGTCAGCGATTTAGGCGGGATTTTGAATTCTAAAACGTCAATGAGCATTTAAAACCATTAAAGGGGAGCATTTAAAACCATTAAAGGGGCTTTAATTCTAATTAAATAGGTCATTTTAACCTATTTAAGACTTGGGTAAACCAAGTCAATGGCTGACCTGGTCAACCCAGTCAAATAGGTCAAAGAGCGAAGTGGGATTGAGCCAAGAATGAGTTTAGAGCGATTAGGAATTGA
>NW_021469586.1:0-258 GCF_001605985.2 Dendrobium catenatum | reverse complement strand
AGTAATAAATTTACGTAATTTTATGTAGGAATTATTTAATTTTATATGTTTTTGAAATTAACATTATATAGCAGAAAATTAAACATCATTGATGTTATGTGTGAAATATTTCAAATGAAATAAATTATAATTAATGGTTAAAGAAGTGGTCTAGTAATTAATTGTTAAATCACTTATTTATGATTTACTACTTATCATTGAAAACTTTTAAAAATTTAAAAATATGAAATAAAAAGGATTGTTCACAAAATTCATGAG
>NW_021469585.1:0-227 GCF_001605985.2 Dendrobium catenatum | reverse complement strand
ACACAAGACACAACAAACAATTTCTCCCCCTTTTTGAAAACATCAAAAAGTGAAGAAGAAAAATACTAGAAATGTAACCAGACATATGAAAATCATTTAAAAATTTAACCTTTAAAGTGATTGACATTAGGTATGCAAATAAAATTAAAATATTAGCCAAATCATAAAATTCATAGAATTTAAGAAGAAAAATAACATAGAAACTAAAAAGAATTTATCAAAATATG
>NW_021469584.1:0-315 GCF_001605985.2 Dendrobium catenatum | reverse complement strand
TTTACTGGTAGAGGTGGTGGATCTAGTTCTGTACCACAGAGACCACCTATTGGTAGGCAGGGAGAGCCTAGCAGTTCTGTTGCTTCAGCTCCTATCCCAGTTCAGCCACGAGTCTACAGTCTGAGTTAGCAGGAGGCTCGAGATGCTCCAGATGTTATGACAGGTACGATTTATATTTCTGATCAGCCCTGTCGAGTTTTGTTTGACTCTGGAGCCAGTCATTCTTTTATGTCCGAGCGCTGTTTTGAGATTTTGCGTTTGGATTCATTTTTACTACCGGTTTCTCTTTCCGTGATTTTACCGGCTGGAAGTAAT
>NW_021469583.1:0-407 GCF_001605985.2 Dendrobium catenatum | reverse complement strand
TTCGGTCTCAAGAACGCTGGGGCCACCTATCAATGTGACATGACTATCATCTTCGATGAGATGATACATGAGCAAGTTGAATGCTATGTGGATGATTTGGTCGTAAAAAGCAAGGTCCGCGAAGATCACCTCAGAGATCTGCGAATCGTTTTTGAACGCCTGCGCAAGTTTGATTTTAAGATGAATCCTTTAAAATGCGCATTTGGAGTTAGTGCAGGAAAGTTCTAGGGTTTATAGTTCGTTACCGTGGCATTGAGATAGATCCCTCTATGATCAAGGCCATAGTAGACTTAAAACCCCCTAAGAGTCTTACCCAATTGAGGTCATTTCAGGGAAGACTTGCTTTCTTGCGGAGATTTATCTCCAACCTTTCTGGAAGGTGTCATCCCTTCTCTGCACTAGTGAAG
>NW_021469582.1:0-284 GCF_001605985.2 Dendrobium catenatum | reverse complement strand
TTTCAAATTGTAGGGACTTGCATAGAATAAAAGATAAAAGAAGATAACCATTAGCAAGTAATAAAAATAACATAAAGTTAAAGTCTTATTAAATGTGTTATCTCAATAAATGTGTGAAAGATCATTTTAGATAATTTTAAATTGAATTATCATTTTTAAGAATATTCAAAATTTTAAGTACGGATTGATATGACTGCTGCTATAACACTGAGAAAGCTAGCCAAAGATGAAAAGATAAATCAATCCATAGCGGAGTCGCCCGAAATCTATGGGCTCCAAAAATT
>NW_021469581.1:0-453 GCF_001605985.2 Dendrobium catenatum | reverse complement strand
TTAACAACGCCGGCAAGCCACGATGAGAAGAAAAAGTTAGTTCAGGAAAAGAAGAGGAAGTAGAACCTGAAACCACATCCTTAAAAGAAATAGGTGTCGACTTTCCGGACAGGAAACCAGGATCGCTAGGAGGAGTAGCCGCCATACCCAAAATCAAGAGAAATGAGAGAAAAATCTCACCAGACGAAAGAGACGAAAGGGCGGCGAAGGCGGAACCCTAGCAGAGCAAAACTCATTTCGCGAAAAACTTTTTTCATTATAATGATCAAAAATGTTGCTGGATAGGGAAGTTAATGCCGAAGCATTGCTAGTCGGTTGAGTCTTTTTTTATTATTATTTTTTTATACTTTTTTAGGAGTTTTATTCATTATGAAGATGTATAATTGATAAGACACTCTAATATCAAGATCCATACAAATTTCTTCCATTTTTTATAGTGCATTTTTTGATGTA
>NW_021469580.1:0-1066 GCF_001605985.2 Dendrobium catenatum | reverse complement strand
CATGACTTATAACTGAAATCAAAGCACGACAAATGAGCAATATGCATGTCAACAGTCAGATCATAGCAGTTGCATCGATATAATCATTAAATCAATGCATAAATAATAAAATTCACATGCAGTAGTAGTAGAATATATAATCAGTAAAATAATACAGTTCGGAAGCCAATAAAATGGTAAACCAGTACGAGAGTCAAATATATAAAGCAATCATTGTCTCCATACATAAATAAGATAAATCATCAAATCCAAATATTAATAAAGACTGTCGAGATCATGTCAATGCAGTAAATACATATAAGAGTATACACATACTATTCATATATTTTGTATCATGTGCTCATTATATCACATACTCAGCATTAGTACAGTGAATCAGTGGTATCAAATAATATCAGTATTTATATCATTAATAGTAATAATCCAGTGATAAGACCAGTAGAATAATGCAATAATAGTAAATCTGTGCAGTACAATAAATCTGTATAATAATAAAAATAATGCCTAAAAAATATGCATTATAGTCGTCACACTCAACAAGTAAAATTCTTGGCTATCACTATATTTTTCAATATTATATCAGTATTAGTAAACTGTTGACTCAGTAAATAGAGTCGTCACTATTTGGCTATCGGCATAGTAATCATCTCCTTATTACTCTCAATCAATATCACTTGAATCAATAGAGGATAACACCAAACTACAATATTTAAAGGAAAGCTCGTCGGCCCACCATTATATGCAGATCAATCAGTCTTCAACCAACAAGTCAACCAGTCTTTACCTATCTTTTACACACATAACTATAACAATAGTTTTAATTATATATTCACATTCATTTTCAATGTATTTCAACAATAAAATATAATTGAGCTTAATTTAAAAAATGACTAAAATGTCATAACGGTAGACAATAAAGAATCTATTATGAAAAAATGTACATTTTCAAAAAATTACTAAAATAACAAGAATTGTATGTTTTAAGACTTTTATTGTACTACACTACTATTTTTAGATGTCAAAATAAATTTTGAGGTAGATAAAAGTTACTATATTTTTAAAATCA
>NW_021469579.1:0-203 GCF_001605985.2 Dendrobium catenatum | reverse complement strand
TCCCTGTAGTAACTTCAATTTAATTAGGATTACTTTTGCTCTTAGATCCCTAAACCCCTTTACATGTACGAAATGTCCTAAGGGTTAGTAATAACAAATTTTTATCCCACACAATAGTAGTGACACTTAAGGATAAAAATTAAGGACCGGGTCTTAGAAAACTTAGACTTAGGATGCATGTATACTTTAGGATAGAGACATAT
>NW_021469578.1:0-870 GCF_001605985.2 Dendrobium catenatum | reverse complement strand
GGGTGGCGGGGGTGAATTGGTATTTTAAAAAATCTTTCAATAATAAAAAAAAAACTCAACCAAACCAAAATTCATCACAAAGAAATTTAACGTGCGAAAATTAAATACGAAAAAGCAATAGTAAAGAACATAGAAATTTATAGTGGTTCGGTCAACCCGACCTATGTCCACTCCCCGAAGGTGCCCTCCAAGTATTGCACTAAACTCAGTGAATATCCTTTTATTCCCATAGTAAGGCGGAGAAGCCTATACAAAACCTCCTTTACACCAACACCAGTGAGGCAGAGAACTCAACTCCTTTTGCTTCCTCCTGAAGCAGGCAGAGAACCTTGATTTATTGCTGAAGTGGACCTCTCTCGAACCTCCAAGAATAAGGGACGACGATCTAAGAAGATGATTTGGATCCTTGATTGGAGCAACCTTTGTGAAACCCCTCACAAACTCCCCCTCACAAGTTTCTCTCTCTCTCTCTTCCTTTCTCTCCCTCCCCTCTAGGCTCTCTCAGGACAAGAAAATAGCAAAACATGATCTCTTGGGTAGTAAAAGATTAAATAGAAGAGTTTCAGAATAGCTCTCAATTTAAACAAACCGACTTTATTGTCCAGGACGATATAAATATCATCTTGGCCTATCAGCATAAATTTCTCTCAATTAGCTTGGATGGTTTAGGATGATTAGAAGGTTTTTATTCATATCATTCAGGATGATAAGATATCATCCTATACGATTAGTACAAGTCATTAAATATCGTCTAGACAAGCGCACTGAGTGGACATTTGGATGATGAAAAAAGCTTGATCGTCCTGGACGATTAGTTCAAATCCATGAAAATTGTCCAGACCATCACCCTGAATAGATGGTGGCTAATGT
>NW_021469577.1:0-451 GCF_001605985.2 Dendrobium catenatum | reverse complement strand
CAGTTTGACTGTAAGTTTGCTGAAATCGAAGTTCATATGGTCCCAGATTTAATTTTTGATGCCTCCAACCTGATTTTGCCTTGAGATTCATGCCTCCAACCTGATTTTGCCTTGAGATTCATGCCTAATCAAGATAATTTTTTGATTATATATCAGGATTCGAGTCGGATTTCTATGTCGTGTCAAGTATTGGCACCCCTACTTATGAATTGTATTAAACAATTTTACATAAAATAAATAAAATCAAAATTCTTTTACAAACTTATCCTCGTTGTAGTCGTTAGCCTATCCATCCATCTTATCCTCGCCGCAAACTCAAGAATGCGAGCCAATGGAAGGCCTTCAACCGCCTCAAGTTACACGCACTCAAAACTCGCCACGCCAGTTTCTTACATTCTTTATTCTTGCTGAACGCTGAACTTGGAACGTGCTCGAGCTTTCGTAGTTGTTT
>NW_021469576.1:0-210 GCF_001605985.2 Dendrobium catenatum | reverse complement strand
TCTAGGTTTTGAAAATTCTAAATACCCAAATCATGTTATCAAGTTAAAAAGGGCATTATATGGATTGAAACAGGCACCTAGGGCTTGGTATGAGAGGTTGAGCACCTCCCTACTTGAAAGATCTTTTGAAAAAGAAAGTGTGGATACAACTCTCTTTTTAAATAAATTTGGAATGGATATACTCATTGTTCAAATTTATATGGATGATAT
>NW_021469575.1:0-389 GCF_001605985.2 Dendrobium catenatum | reverse complement strand
TGAATCAAAGAAATCTTGATGCAGGTAAGAAGAAGAAAGAAAAGACTATTGCTCTAAAGATGCACAGATCGGATTCTGAATCTTCCGTGTCTGAAAGCGATGAAGTTGCCTTCATCACAAGGCAATTCAAAAGCTTTCCAAGAAAAAAACAAAAGCATCATCAAAGTTGGAGAAAAGGTAAGGATCATAAAAATTTTAAAGGATCTTCTGATGTTGTTTGTTTTGAATGCAGGAAACCTGGACTTGTGAGAGCTGATTGCCCTACACTTCAAGATCACTCAAGCAAAGGAAAGGATGATGAGAAATCTAAGTACAGAAAGGGCAAAGGGAGATTATAAAAGGCATTTTGGGTGGATTCTACATCAGACTCATCAGAGACAGAACCAGAA
>NW_021469574.1:0-2254 GCF_001605985.2 Dendrobium catenatum | reverse complement strand
TGTCAACCACCACCCTCCATTCCAACTGCCACGCTTGGCTCAACCACCGCCAACCACCACTCGCACTGTCGGCTGCCGATTACTACTTTTCCGATCTCCTTCATCAGACAACAGTCTTTCTGACTACTGTCGTCTGCCATCTACGATCCTTCTGACATCAGTTGTCAGACAACGATCTTTTTTGCCATTGTCGCCCGCCAACTACGATCCTTCCGACCTCCATGGCTAGACTGCGGTACATCCGACCTTCATCGCCCACTGACTATAGTCCCTCCGACCACCGTCCACCAACCATCAGATATCACCATCGTTGAGATTTATATTATATTCATTTTACTTTCAATTTCGTTTATTTCACACTCATCCAAATAATTTTAGTTTTAGGTTATATTTTATTTTCCTCTTCGTTTCTTTTTCATCAACCAAACGGCCCCTTAACTTCGTCAAATGTGAGATTATGATCTTGTCTCTGCTCTCATATGTAAGACACATCAGCTACATTTATGGTCCATTATGATAAAAAAGTCAAGAACTTTGAATTAAAGAAAAATATTAATTCTCTGAGTTCCTAGAAGAGGCAGAAACAGAAGCCAAGTAGCTTTACATTGAAAATGAACCGTTAACTATTTTTGTCACACAGAAATCAAACATAAATCTTCCAAAATCAACTTCTTCGGCCGGTAATGGTCCACAGAATTGAATTCTACGGCAACAGAATTTTCACGATTGCCCTTTCATCGTCTGAATTGCCCAATATGTCAGAAACATGAACCTGTATTTGCTATATGTCAACTTCACTATGATATTTTACGCAACAGCAACATCACTTGTTATTATTATTATTTTTCAATTCAAACAGTTTGATGCACATGATACACAAAAGCTACAGGAAAATTTTAATTAACTTTATATGTGAAGAGTGTCCTGAAGATCAACAATGGCGGATAATTAAGAAATTGCAGAGCAATATGATGATAAAATTCAATCTAAATTTCAGTTTCAGAGATGATGATCGTCTAAGGTTTCGTTTGGGACAGATTTTTTAATGTTTCTTAAAACGACTTTCTTGTAAAAATTTTTTATTTTTGTACTTGAAAGCCGCTTTAAGAAAAAATAAAAAAGTAGTTCCAAAATGAAGCCTAAGGCTTTGTTTGGGAGGGCTTTCTTTCTGCTTCTTAAAACAGTTTTTTAATACAAAAGTTGAAAATTTTGTACTAAAAAGCCGTTTTAAGAAGCAGTAAGAAAGCCGTCCCAAACGAAAGCTTCGTTTGGGACGGCTTTTTTATTGCTTCGTATACTAAAAAATTAAAAATTTATATTACAAAGTTGTTTTAAGAAGCAGTAAGAAAGTCATCCCAGACAAAACCTAAATAGAAACACAAGCATGATGTTAGAAGCAATGTTAGGTAGCTTCAGAAATCAGCAGAAGAAATATTTGTAAGAGCACCCAATCAAGAAAACAAAGTATTATTCATAGCGCGATGGCGCGTGGCAAAACATGGATGTTATCATGTTAAGCGACTTAGATAACTTACGTCCCTAAACCTAAGTCTACGTTCTTCCCTTGAAATTCTTGAAAATCTTAACTTCCACAATTAACACCTGCTGGTGTTTCGTTATTCAACAAAAACGGGACAATTTAACATTAAGTGTCTTGCATTAATTGCATCCTTTTGTTAAGTTTAGCATAATATTTTCAGTCAATTTTTTTCTAAATTTTATTGAGAGAATAATGCGAAAACATTCCATTGCAATTTACATAGTTACAGTGAACCTCACTGTGAGCCGAGGGAGAGGATCGAGCAATTATTACGTTTGGTCACCGAATGCGTTTATAGACCAATAACCACACGCCACGTCACCTAAAACTCAGTATTGCCTGGTATACATTCGGATACGTCCGGATTTGACCGGACGTGATAATTGCTCAAGAATACATAGTAAACATTGCGGGGTTACCAATTGCATTTATTGTGGGGGACCTCACAATGATTGTATTACATGTTGCAAAACAATCAACATAATTAATTTACATAATTTGGTGGATCTCACAATCATTGTATTGTGAGTCCAAAAAAAGGAAATAAAAGGAAAAATAATTAGTAGGCGATGTATCCTTGCATTCGAATAAGTAGCCATGCTTTACAACTAGCCGTTGGAGGCATTTCGTCAAACACTTTTGTGTGATCTCACGGCCTGCCACCGTCCTCGTCGGCGACGCTCCATAGCCGCACCGGAAGGCCGTGCTTTGGGA
>NW_021469573.1:0-297 GCF_001605985.2 Dendrobium catenatum | reverse complement strand
TTCGCCGATCCTCTCATTCCGGCGTCATTGAAGTTTGTCTTCACAAATCTGCGCACGCTTGTGCATCTCCAACTTCAAGCCGGCAACTATCCACTATTGAGAGCTCAAATCGCAAAAATCTTTAGGGCAAACCGGTTTGAAAATTTTCTTGAACCCTCTTCTTCTTCGGTTCAGCCTCCTACCCCCACTGCCTCTATACCGAATCCTCAATCGTCTCAATGGATTCTCATGGACCAAAACTTGGCCGTTGCCCTATGTTTAACTATTTCCACATCAATTCTTCAATACGTGGTTCAT
>NW_021469572.1:0-782 GCF_001605985.2 Dendrobium catenatum | reverse complement strand
GGGAGTGATTGTAATTGAGTGAATAAATTCACACACATTAAAGGAGATCTTGAAAAAGTTTTGTGTTGATCGTACGGAACGAACATTGTTCATACGGGACGATCAGATCAGTTATCTCCTTGTAAGAGCAATGGAACGGACAGGAACTGAACTGGAAAATTTTTTCTAAGTCCTGATCATCAAGGACGAAACATTTTCATCCTAGGATGAGTTGATCTCTGTAAAAATTTCATCCAGAGAAAGTCTAGTTCATCCCAGGACGATGGGAACCGACTATGGCAGTTTTTGGCAACGTTCTATAATTTTCAAAACTGACCTTTGATATAACTGTTCGTACCGGACAAAATTTTTCATCCCAGGACGAACCAATTTCGTCCTAGGATGAAATTAGTTCGTATTGATGCACAAATGGTTCGTACGGGACAATTATTTTTACACAGTTCGTCTGTACTAACTCAGGTTTGTACGGGACGATCCACTGCGTAGGAAAAACTTAAAATTAGGTTTTTTTTGGACGGTTTTTCATGTCCTTTCTTTATAAGGAGTCATAGAAACTTTTACAAGTGCCTTTGGAGTTGTTTTCTCTTGAGAGGGATAATAGAGTGTGAGTGTTTGGGAGAGATTGTAAGAGTGATGAGTGAGAGATCAAGTGAGGGGTTTGTGAGGGATTCATAAGGTTACTTGAAGAAGAACATCTCTTTGTTTCTGCCCATCTCCTCTGAAGGCTCTCAAGTGAAGTTCAACAACATCGATCCGGTTCTTTGTAGACACTTGGAGAGTGT
>NW_021469571.1:0-448 GCF_001605985.2 Dendrobium catenatum | reverse complement strand
AATATTTTTTTGAAGTCAAATAAGTGAGAAAAAATGATCTACTCGCAAAAAAAAATCCAAAGATAATATCATGATTAATTTTTATTAGTTTATAGAAATAATAAAAAGATTTGTTTATTATATAGACTAATCAAAGTTTTTTTCTTTTTATAAATTAACCAAAGTTAAAAGTGTACACTCTAATTTAGATCATATATTTCTAAGAAATATTTTTTTTTTTGAAGTTCAAGAGAGAGCTTAGGGCATCTCCAACCGAAATTCTCATTTTTCACTACAAAATACAGTAAAATAAAAAAGTGTCTTGATTCATCTCCAGTGGAACGCATTTTGCCCCCAAATTATCGCTCGTTTCTTTCGCGCTTTTCTCAGATGAGTTCGGTAGAGAGAAAGAAATGGCGCAAGTGAATAGTGCGACGTCAACATTGGCGTTGCACTGTTCAACTGCGAT
>NW_021469570.1:0-572 GCF_001605985.2 Dendrobium catenatum | reverse complement strand
AAATATAATTTTATAAAATTCTATGCAAAATTCTAAGTAATTTGATATAAAGAACATAAATTAAAATTCACTTCATTTTGAAATAAAAAAAATATTTAAAGTTATATTATTCCCAAGTTACCCTTACTTAATATTAAAAATAATGGGGTTTAAGTAAAGGAAAATGGGTCATTTTGGCATCCCTTTTACCTTATGTTATGAGAACTAAACCCTCCCCTTGCCATTTCTTTTGTTTGGCTGAAACCCAAACGAGCGGACCGAAAGGGAGAAGGGGCGAACTCACGGGAGGCGACGGGAAGAAGCTTCGGGCGGCGATTTTCGGCAAAAATTATTGAGAGAAAATGAAGAAGGAAGTCAAGAGAAGTCTAAGATAGGTTCCTAAACCTATAAATCTTCTTTTCCTCTTAGATTTTTGGAGGAGAAAATTTTAGGGTTTGCGAAAAAACATAGAAATTCTTAGAGAAACTTAGGTGGAATGTTAGGGAAGGTTTAGGAGATATTTTTATGCATGAAAATGAAGTTTTTCTTTAAAAGCATTGAGTTGGAGAAATTAGGGTTTTTTCTCTAAAGTT
>NW_021469569.1:0-276 GCF_001605985.2 Dendrobium catenatum | reverse complement strand
TTCAATATTATCGTACCATATCACAATACATCACTTTCAATCTATTTTTAGTATACCTTTTTTCTATTCATTTCACACAAATATTTATATACAGGATTTTAACCAGTGAAAATATAAAAAAATTATATCAAATGATTCAGAATGATCAAATTTATAACATATAAAAAGATATATGATGAAAACTTATAAAATAAGAAAATAATGTATTTTTGCTAAATTTAGGAGAAATAAAATTCATAGAAATTAAAATCTTCAATAATAAAAGTAAGATGATTA
>NW_021469568.1:0-278 GCF_001605985.2 Dendrobium catenatum | reverse complement strand
TTCAACAAATAGATGACTTTTATGTGTCTAATTCACTTAACATGGGTTGAATGGATGAGATTTTCATACAACCTTTTGAGTTGTAGAAAGGAAGAAACTTCTCTACAATTTTGACTTGTAGGAAAGAATGGAGAAATGCAAATTTAGAGATTGCAAATCAATAAAAGTTCTTTGGATATTTATTGTGATGAGGACATCGTCAGCAATTTCGACATGTGTGCCATCGAAGACACCGGAGATCGACGGCCACGATCAGAAGTTTTATTTATTTTGTCATG
>NW_021469567.1:0-212 GCF_001605985.2 Dendrobium catenatum | reverse complement strand
AGGGTTTCTTTGGGCTCTAGCGGCGTCTAGAGATTTGAGAGAGATTGATCCTCCTCTTGAATAGAGGATCAATTGTATCTTGCTATTTTCTATTTTGCTTTCATCAAATAATACAAATTATCTGCTGTTTTCGTGGTTTTGTGCGGACTTTTGTGAAGATTTCTCGCTGTCTTCTGAAGATTGATAGGAAATACTTGAGATCTACAAGTGTT
>NW_021469566.1:0-362 GCF_001605985.2 Dendrobium catenatum | reverse complement strand
GTTGAATTGAAATTGGACTGAATTAATTTTGATTCGATTTGAGTGATAGGTTCGAGTCGATGCTACGTCAGTGGGTGTCCACCTAAGGGAAATCCTGCGGGTGTGATATCTACACTAGGCTACGAAAAACCTAAGTACTAGAGTCGATTCCGGGGAAATTAACCTCGAATAATGAGGTCAACACCAACGATACGACTGCTACGTCTGTTGTCCATTATAGCAATAATTGAAGTTGTGGGATAATATTTCCCATAGATGGCACCAAACTGTTGCGGACTAGAATATACGCGGTGATAGAGTTAGAAAATTTTCGTCTAAGCGTTGTACGAATATCTAGCACACACAAACAGAAGATAAAAGAA
>NW_021469565.1:0-410 GCF_001605985.2 Dendrobium catenatum | reverse complement strand
AGAAAATTCTTTCATTGATATAAGATAAAAGTGATATTTATATGTAAACAAGGATGACTAACTGCCAACACTATATTTAATACAAGTTTGCTCTTAAAATATTAATATCGTATGTAGGAGGGTGGGCTGACGAGATTTTCTTAAAAGAAAGATTTGTGGTATAATCCCTATTGTAGCCTATTATTAATTGTTTGAATTATATTGAAGGGAAGAGGGAGATAGCTCTTAATGATTTATTGAAATCCACCTGTAGTTTGATTTAAGATTTATTAATAATAATGATAAGATAAAAATTAATGACCAACTGGTTGATAGTTGAAACTAAATTAAAAGCTGGTGGCCAACCAGCTGATAGTTGAGGTTGCATATGTTAAAAATATCACATTAAAATTAGATGTTCTGCCTCGCTA
>NW_021469564.1:0-264 GCF_001605985.2 Dendrobium catenatum | reverse complement strand
GTATGCCTTAAATAGCAGGTAGGTCCCTTCTTTTCAGAGATCCTAAATCCTACTTATCTGTGTCACAGGATGACGCCACCTCCATCCTTCTCTCATGCATGTGATTGATTACCTAATTTTTTTATTTCTCCAGTTTCTCTTTAGTACCCTAGAGCCTCTGAATGCTGGTATGAGCCACGCATGTTAATTCAGCCCTTCAGACCTTTCTTCCCTTTGAGTAGGATTTTCTAGTCTATACCCTCGTGCCGATCCCACTTTAGGAAA
>NW_021469563.1:0-596 GCF_001605985.2 Dendrobium catenatum | reverse complement strand
TTAAGTGTTGAATTATTTTAAAACTAATATAATATATAAAAAATTATTTAAATTTAATATTATTATGCTCATCTCAAATTAAAATTTAAAAATTTGTTTCGACTCAGCTTAATTAAAATTTTAATTAGGCTATTTTTAGCAATTTTTTTCAGTTAAAATTATGTGTTGATTATTATCTTATGCATAACAAAACATGATAGGGAAATTTGAATACTAAATATAGTCAATATCATAAAAAAGAAGTCACAATAATTAAGTAATAATTTATGCAGGGTTCTCAAAAAAAGATTATTCATAAGTAATAAGTTTATGTAAGCATCAAATATTATGTGAGAAAATATAAATAATCGCCTAAAACATTAATAAAATATAATTTTATAAAGCTATTATTGTTTCATCAAAGAACATTTGTGACTGTTAAGAGATAAAGAATATAACATCTTAGTTATGAAGATCCAACACGCATACAAATAAAGAGAGATAGGTGCATGAATCTTGAGAGACACCAAGATTTCAACGTGAAAATTTCTGAAAAGAAAAAAAAAAATTACGGGGCTTTGCACAATTAAAATGATTTTACTATTTATTATTGATTA
>NW_021469562.1:0-300 GCF_001605985.2 Dendrobium catenatum | reverse complement strand
AAAATTATTTTTTTTTTCATTTTAAATAAAATATTTTGATTACTTTTTGTTTCATTATATTGTACAATATGATTTATAGAAAAATTAAAATATTTTCATTTTTGCTCCTCATGTGTGTGTAAGTAGTTGTTAAGCTAACATACACCTTTTATATAGACTCAAGAAAAGATAAAAATACATACTCTTATAAAAAAATCAATCGTAAACTACCCAAACTTTATCTTTGATTCTTTGGTGGTGCTTGGTGTATATTAAACCTTAAATGTTAGTATACACAAAAATATATATGAAATAATAACA
>NW_021469561.1:0-254 GCF_001605985.2 Dendrobium catenatum | reverse complement strand
TCGTGTGTAAAGGAAACTGGCTTTACATAGAGGATCATGTTTGGATGATCGTATATAGAGGATTTATTCTATATAAGATCAGGATATTGAATGATCATTATAATAAAATGATCGAGTTTGGATTGATCATATGCAAAGGAAACTTGCTTTACATAGGAAATCAGGTTCAAATGATCGTATATAGAGGAAACTTAAGAAAGAATCACATTTGACCCCGAAAGATCAAAATGGAATTTAATCGAGTGTTTGACTAT
>NW_021469560.1:0-366 GCF_001605985.2 Dendrobium catenatum | reverse complement strand
GTTGAATCTAACTCAAAATTTTCTTAATCAAGAAATTTACTTTGTCACTAAGATGGGTTTTTCTTTGTTTTTTAAGATTAAGAAGCATATTCAAAAAATTGGACAATGATGCCAAAAATAAAAGATGCGCAAAGCTCCAAATTAAAAAATATAGAATACACAAAGTATATCAAAAGATGTGCAGTGCGCCAACCAATTGTCAAGAGGCATAAAATGAGCCCACAAAAAGTTAATGCTTACCATTCTTGTACTTCTTAAAAAGCTTAAGAAAACCCTTGATACTCTCGATACTTGACTTTGAAAATCTTGATTCTTGAGTCAACAATTCATGCATTGATTTTCTATTAGATATATTTTATGGAAGGA
>NW_021469559.1:0-377 GCF_001605985.2 Dendrobium catenatum | reverse complement strand
GCTTAAGGAGATCCACAGCAAACTAACAAGAAGAATATTAAGTACAAATCCGATCAGGATAAGCATAGGAGGCATGTGGAGTTCAAGCCAGGTGAGTTGGTTATGTTAAGATATCGCAAAGATCGTTTTCCAGCGGGACCGTGTCCGAAGCTCAATCCAAAGAAGTTTGGGTCATTTCCCATATTGCGTAAAATCAACGACAACGCCTATGTTATTGATTTACCAGCTCACATTACGACTTCTTCCACCCTTAATGTGGCAGACATGTATCCGTATCATCCACCCGATGGAGTTGATCTACAATCATCTCATCGGAGATGAGACCTTCCGAAGAAGGGGAAACCTGATGCGGATGCCACATGATGAAGAATTACATT
>NW_021469558.1:0-560 GCF_001605985.2 Dendrobium catenatum | reverse complement strand
AAATACCAGCTTCAATATCCTGCTCCTCCCAACTATTCACCACCTTTCTACTCAAACAATTCCTTCAATGCCATTCACAGTACCCGTCTCCACTTAGGGTATGGGGAAGCTCAAGGGGCAGAGGAGGAGGAGGCTCCCGCTCCTGCTCCTATTCCTGAACATGTTCCTCTTTGCCAGCACTCTCAGCTGGATCAGTTGGTGTAGAGATTTGATCAATTGGAGACCCGCTTTTACACGTTCGTAGCATACCAGCAGCAGCAGCATGCTGTGGATGTGGCCCGGTTCGATGCCTATGTTGCACACCAGCAGCAGCAACACGACCAGGATATGGCCTGGTTTGGGGCACAGTTTGCCACGTTTTCCACCTTCTTCCAGCAGCTACCACCATCACCTCCTCCATCTGATGATCAGGGGCCCTTGTTTCTTTGATTTTCTTTGTGTTTTTTCTATTTTGTTTCTCTTCTAGTCTTAGTTTCAGTTTTTTGTAGTTTATTTTTTATGTTTTGTTTTAGTTTCTGTTATATTTTTATTTGTGGTTCCCTCCTTTTTGTGATGTCAAA
>NW_021469557.1:0-252 GCF_001605985.2 Dendrobium catenatum | reverse complement strand
TATCAACAATCATATTATAGCAGTTACATTCATATGAATATATGATCATTGAATCAGAATAAAAATAGTAAAATTTACATGCAGTTGTTGTAGAATCTATAAACAGGAAAATCTTATAGTACGAAAGTTAGTAAAGTAGCAAACTAGTATGAGTGTTGAATCTATAAGATAATTGTCGCATCCATAAAATTAATCAGTATAAAACTTAGATAAAGCATCAAATCAAAACATCAATAAAGACTTTTGAAATCA
>NW_021469556.1:0-257 GCF_001605985.2 Dendrobium catenatum | reverse complement strand
AAAAAGCCCGATTTTGATTTTTTTTCAATCATCTTCATCATAAAAAACTAGAAATTTAAGTTAAAACATATTATTATTAGAACTAAATCTATCTCATTTCAGAAAATTTTTTAGTAAATAAAATTTGGAACACTTATAAGCATTAAAAAAATCAATCATGCTAAAATTTGCTCATTTATAATTATTATTTTTTAAATCTAAGGCTTTCATTTAATATATCAAAAATAATGCCACTCAACTAAAGGTATTGTTGGGAG
>NW_021469555.1:0-271 GCF_001605985.2 Dendrobium catenatum | reverse complement strand
AATTATTTCACTCCCTAGTTTTCTTTGAATCCAAGTTAAAAAATTTCTGAATTTCTCAAACGATTCACTCTTATGAAAAAGAAATTTAACCCAAGTAAATCTTGAGAAATCATCCACTATAACAAATCCGTATACCTTCCCTCCTACACTTACAATTCCTACTGGTCCAAAAATATCCATGTGAAGAATTTCCAATGGTTTACTAGTCCTAAGATCCTTATTGGACTTAAAAGTAGACTTCACTTGTTTTCCTAATTGACATGCATCACAA
>NW_021469554.1:0-210 GCF_001605985.2 Dendrobium catenatum | reverse complement strand
AGTCATATTATCATGAGTGAATGAAGATCCTACAAAGACCAACATACATGAGATATAAGGAAGCTTGCTAATATGAATATGATTTTTTTTTACTGCATAGCTCCAAACATGTTTGGGAAACTTTTTAATAATGCTCACATGATGCACAATACCTAAAAGATTGAAACATGGATAATAAACATAAACTAACACAATCAACTAATCATGTAG
>NW_021469553.1:0-261 GCF_001605985.2 Dendrobium catenatum | reverse complement strand
TGATAAAATAGGTTAAGATGTTATTTTGAATAGCTTTTTATTACTTTCATGGTTAAAAAAAATTAGTAAAAAATGGTGTGTTTAAGATTTATTGGGGATAGTTTTCTCACTATTTTATTTTTATATCACAATCACAATTCCTTTTGATTACTATTTCTTCGTCGCTTTAAAAATATATTATGCGATGAAATTGTTGTTTTTTTACAGTATTGTTTGAAATGTTATTTTTTCACCAATAATTTTACAACTACCTTTACAAAA
>NW_021469552.1:0-298 GCF_001605985.2 Dendrobium catenatum | reverse complement strand
AAACCCATCAAAAACTCGAAATCGGGGAGGAACAAAATCAGCGGGGTAAGGCTCCCGCTCGTACTCTACCGGATAGGGACGACCTCTACTAACAGAATCTTCAGACTTTCTAGAAGCAATAGCCTGGTCAACCATGTCCTGAATCTGAACTGGTGACAGCTGAACTGACTGACTCTGAACTGGTGCACTCAACTGTACTGCTGGTGGAGACATCGGAACTGTCCTCTGAACTCTATCAACTCTAACAGGCTCTGGGGCTGGCGACTGTGGCGCTACTGGCTCGTCCCTGGATGTAGTA
>NW_021469551.1:0-221 GCF_001605985.2 Dendrobium catenatum | reverse complement strand
CGGAAAGGGAAAAAACCACGGGGCCTAGCCCAGTTGAGATGATTCCACTAAAATTTGAGGAAAATACAATGGTCTGACTCGTCCTTGAAGATGATCAGATTAAAGATATCAACAGAAAATTTTACAAGAGTCCAACGTCACTCCAATGTCAGGTGGCGATCCGGCAGAACTCCGGTGTCAGGCAGAAGACCGGTAGTGGCACTTCAGTGTCAGGGGGTACT
>NW_021469550.1:0-224 GCF_001605985.2 Dendrobium catenatum | reverse complement strand
CAGATCATTTTCTTCTTTTATTTTAAGGCATCACTATCCCACAACAATGTTGGAAAATGCTTCTTCATTCTAAATACTAGTTCTTCACCAGAAAATTATATGGAGGACACTCTCGGATGAAATTGAAGCATTTGATTTAGAAAGGTGAACATTAGATTTTGTCGCAAATGTTTTTATTTTATTATTAGACATATTATAATGTTAGTTTATGTCAAGACCGTCAC
>NW_021469549.1:0-521 GCF_001605985.2 Dendrobium catenatum | reverse complement strand
GTGGATCGGCCAGGATGATTGTCCAATAATGGATCGTTCGGGGCCGATTTTAGTATTTAAACGTTCTGACATATGGATTGTCCATGATGATCTAGTGTATCGGCCAGGCCGATGACCATAAAATACATCGGCCAGGACAAAATATTTTATCGGCCATGACTATCATCAAGATTGCAACAGAGTTCGATCAGATCATCCAGGAGAATAGAGTATCTTCCAGGACGAAGAGTTATAGCAAGCACAGGAAAGTTCAGCAGATAGAAATTTGAAGAGAATTTGTCCTATCGTCCAGGACGATAAAAGTATCGGCCAGGACGATGTGACTATAATTTGAAAAACAATGAAGGATGGTGATGATCAAAGCCCTAAAAAAAAAACATAAGAAAAGAAGAATGAACAACAAAAAAAACTTAAAACAAACAATTTGAAAAAGAAGCCAACAATTTTTTTCTTATGTTTTATAATTTTTTTTATTTATTTATTAAAGCAATTCATATGAGAATTTCTTAAATAATTTAAAC
>NW_021469548.1:0-1353 GCF_001605985.2 Dendrobium catenatum | reverse complement strand
CTTCGATTGGGGATTAGGGTTGTAGACATGTTTTAATTTTTCTTTATATTGTATTAGCTGCTTATCTCTGTCTACATTGTAAACCACTTGCTTTTCTTTATCAGTTTTAGAAAAGAACGTAGAGTCGGCCTCACCCCTTCTAGCACCCGGAGCCTTAGCCTTCTTAGGCTTATTAGTAGTTTTCTAATCTGGATAAGTTTAACTTTTCAAACTTCACCACTCTATCAAATATATCTTGAAATATGGTAATAGTATCCATACACAAAAATATATGCATCGTATTATCAATATTTTCCATTAGCAACTGCACAACATATTCCTCTTTTAACTGATGCTCACATTTTGCCAGCGAGTGATATATTTTGGCACTGACTCTTCTCTCTGTTGACCACATTTTTGTATGAGGTCACTAGGAACCCATCCATATCCCAGATCAATCCTGACCCTACATCAATCTAGATTCTAGATCATAGGACTTCTAGATCCTAGACTCTAAGATTTTCCTAGATCCAGATTCTAAGGTCTATTTAGGTTTTAGGATTCTTCAAGACCCTAGACTATAGGATATGTCTAGAACCTGTGACTCTCTTAAGTTCTAGACCCTATAATCCCTTTAGGATATATCAATCCAGAATCCAGACTTCAAATCAATCCTGACTCCAATTCAAACCTGAACTCAATTCAAATCAAACCTCAATCAGAATCCAGACTTCAGTCTTATCCAGATTCCAAACTCCATTTCAGATATTGATCTTACCTGTGAGTTAGCTCTCACCCTATCCAATCATTAATGATCATCTAAATGATTATAGATAATTTGGATACTTCAATATTAATCAATCAAACTCAAAATCTAGAATAAAATCCCAAGTCTTAAGGCCCTCTCCTAAAGACCTTTTCCAATGAATTTTCAAACATTTTGAAACCCAGCCAAATGGCTTCTGATTTAGAGTCTGTCAGTTGCATACTGATGGGACATGTCTCTGGAGGCTACCCTCCAAATATGAACCCATTTTGAGGTCTCTAACCTCATAATCTAAATCAAAATCCAAAGGCTATAAAACCTTCAAATATTTACAGACTATGCCACTAGACCTGTCACCCAGTAGATTTTGACCTTGGAGTTTTCTTCAAACCCTCCAATTACATCCAGACCTTTAATCCTATATGTTGATCAATAAACTGTATTTTATTGGACTCTTTTCAGCCTCCAGTGGACATGAGGTCAAAATGACCAAAATACCCCTTTGGGGTATGAACAGTCATTTTGGATCAAATGAGCTCCAAACTGAATGCAACCACCTCCAGCAGGTTTTAAATATCGAACCAAACATGTTGGACCCATTCCCAGAC
>NW_021469547.1:0-222 GCF_001605985.2 Dendrobium catenatum | reverse complement strand
GGATAAGCATGGACGGTTGGATGTCCGCATCATTAGGATTTAGATGCGATGATTGGAGCACATGCGGGTTGCAGTATTTGACCCTGCGCAGCATTCTCGATCATTAATGTTTATATTTTTAATATGTTGATCGGAGCACATGCAGGGTTGTATTTAGTTCAATGGATCATAATTAATACATAAGAGGCATTTTAAAATATTTAAACATGATCCATTGTGAGA
>NW_021469546.1:0-267 GCF_001605985.2 Dendrobium catenatum | reverse complement strand
GTTTGTTGAAATTCTTTCTCCTTTTCTTATAAATTTTATAGATTTCTTCAGTTAAACGCGAATAATATCTTCACAGAGAATTATGGAAGAGATTGAAGCGAAGAAAAAGAAATTTGGGAGAAAGGATTTTGGGAATTTGAGTTCTCATTTGTAAGTGAATTTCTTCTTATATAATTTTTATTGATATCTTGTTGTTGAATCACAATTTTATCTTTATATGAAAGTTATTATATGAATTTAGGATTTTAGAAAGGGAAAGATCAAGTC
>NW_021469545.1:0-5391 GCF_001605985.2 Dendrobium catenatum | reverse complement strand
AGCTACGCTCGTTTGGGGCTTTTTTACTGCTGCTTAAAGCAATTTCTAGTATAAAATTTTAATTTTTAACTAGAAAGTTGATTATTAAGAAACAAAAAAAAAGTCGCCCAAACGAAGCCAAGTTCTTTAAAAGCTAAAGAGTGTTTTTTGATTAAGAGTTTCGTTTGGAAATTTCTTTATGCTTTCTTTAAATGCTTCCTAATTATTTTTTGGAACAATTTTTAGTTAAATTAAAATTACTTAAAAAATATACAGAAAAGTCATCGCATTTTATTATTATTTCTGTTAAAATTTATTGTATAGAAGTTTTTTTTTTTAATTTATTTTAAAATCAATAAAAAATGTCCCGCGAACAGCGTAAATTTGGCTGTCACAAGCTTTCTGTTCGAAGTTATGACTTATGAAGGTACTTTCTCTCAGACAGCTCTAATGATTTTTTGGTAAATTCAGGTTTTCATCGCGCACTCATCCACAGATGCAATGAAGTGCATTCGGAGCTACACTTTGAGCGCATCAGAATCTGCAGCGATTGCTTTGAATGGAAGCACAAAACTGATACATCATCTTTTCATTCAGAGTAACTAGTCGAGGCTCGAGTCAACTCTTTAATTTTTGCATTTGGTTAGTTGCTAATTTGGTTCGAGCTCGACTTGATTTAGGAGTTTATGGTCGTTGTTTGTACGAAATAGAATTGATTGGATGAGGATGTCAACAATTTATTATAATTATTAATGAAGAGAATTGATGATAATAATTATGAAGTGGATATGATTTTTATTTTTTATAATTGTTTTTATTGAATTTAATTATTTAAGTGAACTTTATAGTAATATTTTTGAAGTTTTTTGTGAAGCTAATGAAGTCAAGTTTTAGATTGGATGGTTTGGCTGCAGTAGTTCATCAAGTTTGGCTGGAGTAAAAAAGAATTAGGTTGAAATGGGTTTGTTTTCAATTAGTATTTATATGAAGAATGTTATATGCTAATTTCAAGATATTGATGATTTATAGCATATAAATTTGCCTAAGTTTTAAATTTATGAAGGTTATTATATTTTCATTTATTTGTTAAGTTTATTAATTTTTTGTGAGTCATATTATATTTATTACGTTTTCAGTTCGATCTTGATTTGATTGGTTGAAATGTGAACTTTCTTATCGATTCGTTGTTCTATTTGATTTTCTTCATTTGTTTTTTTTTTTCATAACTTGATATTCAAAGCTAGACAATTTTTGTGTAATATACATTGATAGTAATAAATGGTAAATGAAGAATTTGTGTAGCACAATTTTAAAGCATAATTTAATAATTTAAAGCCCATCTTAATATATTTTATGTCATAATATCATCACATTTGTATATGCATAGAATAGTATATATTGTATATTAACAAGCAAACATGGCAATAGCGTTATATTTGGCCTGTTTCTATATGTTAATTGCTTATCTATGGTATTGATATTATAGAATTTTTGTTTAATATGATGTAAATGTAAGTTTTATTTTATAGTCTCTAATCATTTAATTATGATTAAAAGTACTAATTAACAATAAAAAGTTTACGAATGCTCTTAATTATTTAATCATATACTAATATAAATAAAGGGACATTTATAAACTACATTTAAATGATAATAATATATTAACACCTATTTTTTAATTTGTCTATGACTACAAATTTAAAGACAAATAATGGTAGGGGTGTAATTCGGGTCCGGATAGGGGTTGGGTCAGACCCGGGTTCAATCGGGTTATCTGATAAATACGACCGGGTAGTAAACGGGTCGGCAACTCGACTGGATTCGACCGAACGGGCGAGCAGGCAAGCACGGCGGCATCCACGAGGCGCGATTCGTGAGCGGCTGTGCGACTTGGGCACGCCTAGGGCAAAGGGCTGGGGCAGCTACGCGGGACCGGAGGGCAGGTGAGGCAGCACGGAGCTCACTCTAAACTGGTTCGGTTGACCAGCAACCCGTGGTCCAACTGAATCCGACTGTTTTTCAAAACGGGTAGCGTCCACCAAAATTTTTAGGTCGGGTTTCATGTCATGTCGAATATTGACACCTCGCCTAATAATGTGTGCACACATTTCATTTTGGGGCGCCTTTTGTTGGCCATTGGTTTCGTCGCTTTACATTTTGTCATTGCTCTCTAACATCTCTGTTCATTATTCTCTAGAGACTGTAAATCTGTAGATCGAGTGCTCAATGGCTCCAGGATGTGAAGATCCACTAAGCTCATTGGCAGAAAATTATTACGTGTTGGAGTCCATATATGTTGAGACTCTAATTAGAACCAGACGCGTAGCATGTACATTGTTTATAATATTGTATATGCATGTGTCAATTTATACACAGTGTGTGTCAAATTGACATGCGTTATTTATTGGAGTCTGGACTACAGGTGTGTCTGAGATCTGCATATTAATAAATTCTCCAATGGTGAGGGCATTAGGAGTCCCAGGAAAGGGGGATCTCAACATCATCTTGTATTTGTTCATATACTTCAAGGACTCAGAAAATATTATGTGAGAGGACGGCGAACCATATGTAGACAATCATAAATGACGTCAGTCCGCCCTGTCTGTACGGCGGCTCGCACTTGCTGGTAATCTGTTGATGTGAGCATTCCTGATAGTTCTCCAAGATTTTCCATCGGTCCCACACAGGAATATTTCTCAAAGACTAAGAGCTGTACTATAGTCTCATTAATAAAATTTAATTACTGGATATATAATTATATATATATATATATTGTCTGTTTCACAGAATTCCGGGTGGAATTTCTGTGTCGGTGTGGCGCCTAGCGCATTTCCCTCACTCTTCACTCTATTTCGTGGAATTATGCGTAGGTGACCGAAGTAGAGATGCAGATGTTAAGTAAAGGCAAGATTACTATAGACAGAGAGTCGAGGTGACATGATGTCAAGATTTCCCTATTTCGTCTTGCTCTGCTTTCGACTCGGCCATCCGATGCATCGATTTTCTTTCCTTTTACTTTCTTTAATGACTTTCAGAAAGTTGCAAGTTGTCAGAGAGAAGAAACGGTAAGGATGAGGCGATCACGAGGAACGCGTTCCTGAGCTTTTACTTTTCTGCAAAGGAATCACATCGTGCAATCACGATCACGAAGTTATTTATTAATGAGATCTCGTATTTAGGGAAAAGCTGGAGGCTATGGCGAATGAAATATTGGTTTCGTGTTGCGTTTAGATTATCGAATATTCTTGCTATTTTCACATGCGTTGTCGCGTAGTTTTTATTCTAAGGGTATTAGTTCCCTGACCTGCTTGTTTTGCTTGGTGTGTTCGTCGTTCATCGTGTCATTGTTGTTTATAACTACCTTCGCGTGTGTTCAGAGTCTGTTACCTCCTATTCTCCATAAGTCAGAAGCCGGAGATTTTGCTATTTGATTCTTGACAACTTCGCCGGTTCCTCAAAACGCTTGCTCCGACACATCCTCCGTCATTTCAAGGCGTTATTAACAAATCGTCTTGATAGATAAATTCATTCCCTCTTCCTAAGTGATCTGGGTGAGTAAATTTCCAATTCATGTCTTTGTATGATATTTATTTTTCATTATATGATTGAATAAAACACTTTAGAGGCGCAAGCAATTTTGTACAGCGCAATTTGTGTTCGAAGAATTGCATGGTTTTTTTTAATGCGCCATCATTTTTCGAAAATTTAAAATTCAGATTTCACATGATCTCATATCTTTTTTGTGTCCAGCGAGTTTTTGTTTGGCGCTAGAAGATTCGGAAGAGGGAATTATTAATGCATGTTAAAAATAAAATAGCAGATTGACTAGAGATGAGCCAAGAATTTGAATATAGTAAAACTGGTAAACGTTTTTTCTTTGAAAGATCCAGTTCATGTATGAGCACAAATAGAATGACTTAGACACTAAATATGAAATGTCATTCAGTTTTACGTGATGCTGGTTGGGTTCTTGAAGATGTTTGACATGCTTTATGTTTTAATGCTAGAAAGTTGTCGTCACTACGCGATTGTTGCTACCTTGTCATCATTAATTTCTCAGGAATGGACGGCTGAAGAGATCCCATTTTGGATCGTCTAAGGTTTGATTGGCGATGTTTAGAAGGAATTTTGTAGCCCAGTCAGCCTCAGTTTGAAATTCTTGATAATGATCTAAGCTACTTGCTCCAGAACCAGATAGGAGACAAAGAAGTCTTATCTTTGCGTGACAGTCTATTAGATGGTTGGGAACAATAACGGCGTCACATCATGGCTTGCGCCTTTTCTGACTCTTGGGTAAATCAAGTAGGTGTGCCTGCGTTATTAATTGATTTTTCATTGTGATCTTGTCAAGTAATTTATCAGATGTGAAGGGATGGGTTTGTGAATTGAATTGTCTCACTAAATCTAGTCTAAGACTAAGCTTGGCTGGTTTGGGGAGTGATTAGATGAAAAGGATAGCAACATAGTCCATTTGCTTATTTTGAGGGGGGATTACATATGTAAACAAATTTTTTTATGTGGTATTACTATTCTAAAAGATAATTAATTTTCTTAGTGACCGTAAGTGTTTCAGAGCATATGAAACACATTGATGTGAAAATTCTATTTTCATGAGTTTTCTAAAAGTTAATATTAGTAATGTTTTATGTGATTTAAAGATTGATTTTGTGTAAGTAACATAAATTTAGATGTAACAGCGATATATATGAATTTGTTGACGCATATCGTAATCCTAAAATTTTTAACCTGATGGGCATATACTAACAAAATCGAGGATTGTCTGCATGTACGCGTTTTGCAACTTGTTCGTTTAATTGTGTTTGCTCCCTAAGCGGGTCACTTAAAGTTGTTATATATGATCAGATAAGTCAAAGTAAGGTCTTTACATCGGTTTCATTTTGATACCATTATTTGAGGAACTGAAATTTATCAATACTTGACACTTTCTTAACGACAATGGTTGGTTTTGGTAGTTGAGTTGAATTGGCATTCCCTTTTTCATTTAGGACGGCTTTTTATTGCTTTCTAAAACGGAATTTTAGTACAAAAATAAAAATTTTTGTACTAAAACTCCGTTTTAGAAAGCAGTAAAAAAGCCGTTCCAAACGAAGCCTTAGTCTGGGAGGAATTTTTTACTGCTTTCAAAAGCAACTTTTTAGCAAAAAATTCAATAAAGATAATGAAAAACCAATAATCAAAAGCTGATAAAAAATTTTTAATTTTTGTACTAAAAAATACTTCAAGAAACAACAATAAAGCCGTCTCAAACAAAACCTGAATCAGTTGTGAACTTTTGTTCTCTGAAACCAAATTTAGTGTGCGTGTGTGTATAGATATAATTATCCCAACAGTTGGGAAGGTTTTAAATAGCAAGGAAAAAAAATTAACGTTGCAATAGAAATCAATAATACA
>NW_021469544.1:0-274 GCF_001605985.2 Dendrobium catenatum | reverse complement strand
ATTGCATGATCCTCGACTCCGAAGAATTATTTCCTACAAGGCTACCTAACTTCAATACCAAAAATATTCAGAGAATGCTACGAAAGCAAGTCAATATTCCTACTACCAAACGAAAACTTCGTACAAGTTTGGGCCTCTGGTATGGAAGGAATCCGCATCCACTATGGCAGAAGGATACAGATGCATATAAAGGTATTGGATTCATCAAACGAAAATTACTCCGAAAAGAGACTTGTTAGGCAATCACATGCATGAAAATTGAATCCGAAGATGG
>NW_021469543.1:0-460 GCF_001605985.2 Dendrobium catenatum | reverse complement strand
GAGTCACGATTGTAGTGCAATACTCGGAGGGCACCTCCTGGGAGTTGACGTAGGTCGAGTTGACTGAACCACTACAAATTTATGTGTTCTTATTTCTTGCTTTCGCACTTTAAATTTTCGTGCTTATTTTTCTTATGGTCTGATTTTAATTTATGAGATTTTTACTTCTTTGTGAAAAGAATTTTTAAAATACCAATTCACCTCATCTTGGTTAGCTTGGTCCAGTTCTATAGGGCTTAACATCCCTAACGAACTTTCAAGTGGTATCAGAGCGGGATTCAAAAATTTTAAGTTTGAAAACTTTTTGATTTTGATCTATGGCTAACCTTAGGAATCGTAACACTACGGAACGGTATTCTTTTACCCGACCTCCCCTGTTCGATAACCTACCTTTTGATTTCTGAAAAACTTGCATGTCAACATTTTTACAATCTGCTGATTATTGCATGTGGATGCTTAT
>NW_021469542.1:0-302 GCF_001605985.2 Dendrobium catenatum | reverse complement strand
TTTTATTTGGGCTATTAAGCTAATTAATTTGTGAGTAAACAATGGTTGAGAAAAAGAAAGAGCTTAATATGGGAGGGATTTGTTAAGTATAAATTTTTTACAATCTCTTACATTTAAATTCAGTGAAAATATAATATTTTAATTGATGTTGTGTAGAAAATGTTCAGCAAAAAGGACAAGAAGTCGTGAGAGTTAAACCAACGCCACAATGTCATAATTATCAGCGTCGCTGCGTCTACTATGCCTTACGCCATATCACGGAATTGCAACATCGGAGCCTCATGAAAAATGGCAAATAATTA
>NW_021469541.1:0-253 GCF_001605985.2 Dendrobium catenatum | reverse complement strand
GCAATGAAAATAGTTTTGATGATTCTGAATAGTTTTTTGTAATTTAGAATTATTGAATTTTATTGTTTTGTAATATTTTGAATAGTAATTTTTGAATTCTAAGAAATGAAATTATTAATTTTTAACTTGTAATTCATTAACTGCTTTATTAACTGTTTTTTTTATTAACTGCTTTAAATTTTTAACAAGTTTTGTACTTTTTATATATTACAATGCTTTACTAATTGTTTCTTTTAATGTAGATGGCTTCAGG
>NW_021469540.1:0-316 GCF_001605985.2 Dendrobium catenatum | reverse complement strand
TATACTAGACCTTTTTAAAGTAGAAGGAAAAAAATCTCTTAGATTATAGATTATAATGTATGGATTGATAATTTAACCTATTATTAGAGCACAAGAAGTAATTTAGAAATAGTGAATGTTGATTCACGAAAATATTAGGAATTTAGGGTCATTGATGTCAATTAATATCTTTTAAAGTTAATTAGGGGATGATGGTTGTTCATTTAGATTGATGGTAACGTCAGCAAATTATGATGGATGTTAGTATCTATTTGCAAAATTATTTTATTTATCTATTTTTTATTATTATTTAATTTAATTATATTGGCAAAAGTAT
>NW_021469539.1:0-340 GCF_001605985.2 Dendrobium catenatum | reverse complement strand
TTTAATTTGACTATAAGCTTGCTGAAATCAGAGTTTAGATTATCCCAAATTCAATTTTGAAATATTCCAATCTAGATTTGGATCAAGATTCATGCCCTATCAAGACAATTTTTTATGATGTATCAGTAATCATCACCCATAGTTTAATTTTTAGGTCAATTTCTTTTGTGAATTATGTTGTAGACTAATTAGCTCTTTGCGTCAAAGCTTATTAGACCATTTACAATTGGTCTTTTTCCATTAGGATTGTTGCGTGCTAGAAAATACGCGGCGGTAGAGTTTGTAAATTCGCGTCCGAGCGTTACACGTAAGTTTAACACACAAACAGAAAAAAGGAGTG
>NW_021469538.1:0-256 GCF_001605985.2 Dendrobium catenatum | reverse complement strand
TGCAGGGTGCTTTGGGTTTTATCTTTGACACTAATATGATTAACTGTTATTCTCTTTTTGGGAGCTGCTGCTCCAATTGTTTGGCCGGTCTTATTGCTATTATTGTCCCTATGATAGTTTATGGTTGGAGAGAAATAAAAGTAAGCATATTGTTGTCAATATGAGCTGTGATGGAATCATTATTTACCTTAAGATGAAAATCCATCAGATGGCTAATGATAAACTTCTTCTACTTAAACATTTTAAAGGTGTTATT
>NW_021469537.1:0-246 GCF_001605985.2 Dendrobium catenatum | reverse complement strand
AAATTACCTAAAGAATCATATAATTATGTTTTTTTTTTTATAGGAAGGGCAATTAAACCCCTTGGGCTCATAGGGGTTCTGCACGATGGTGGGAGACAGTTGGTCGGGTTTGTCATTAAAAAAAGTAACTTAAAATTGTTTATGTATTTTTAAATAATTTAATTTGTTAAAAATTTAAATATTTTCTGTAAGAAAAATAAATAAAAAAATTAAAAATGATTTTAAATGACTCCTAAGTAGATGGGT
>NW_021469536.1:0-216 GCF_001605985.2 Dendrobium catenatum | reverse complement strand
ATAATTACGCTATTTGGAGAATTCAAATTCTCCAACAATTCACCGCCACCGGTTATGACGGACATCTCAATGGCACGTCACAGCCGCCGCCTGATACCACCTCCTCTGCCTACGGGACCTGGAAGCTCACCGACAGCACGCTGATCTCCACATTATTTTTGGCAATTTCCCCTACAATATTGCCTTATGTCATTACGGCAACTACTGCTCGTGACG
>NW_021469535.1:0-239 GCF_001605985.2 Dendrobium catenatum | reverse complement strand
AGCAAAAGAAATGGCATTAGCAGCAATAATAGCATCCGACTCCTCCTTATCACCATGAACCACCTTGCATCTACTCTTCCAAACAAGATAAGTAGCTGAACAAAAAATGTTTGCACTTAGTGAATTCTTACTCACAAGCCTTTGAAGGCATTCCAGGCATTCCAGAAACCCGTTAAAAAAAGGGATTGAAAAACCCCAGCTGTTCAGTAAAAAAATTACATTCCGGATCTTGAAACAAT
>NW_021469534.1:0-203 GCF_001605985.2 Dendrobium catenatum | reverse complement strand
TGCTACCAGACATCCTTGGACTCTCTCCAACTCCGTATGGGTCGTCGCATGTCCCTCCACTGATCCCAAGACAAAGCTTTCCCTTCTAAGTCGTCAGTTTCTCCTACTTTGTCAACCCATTGACGACGAAATATCTTTATACTTTGTAGATCTACCTGTGCGCATTCTCCTCCTCAAAGATTGACATTTTTAGTTTCCTCACC
>NW_021469533.1:0-283 GCF_001605985.2 Dendrobium catenatum | reverse complement strand
AAAAAGATTTACATCAAAATATTCTAATTAAAAAAAATCAAAACAGATCTCAAATTTTTTAAATTTATTTTATGACAAATATAATATCAATTAATTATATATTATATTCATCCAAAGAAATAAAACTTTAAAATATATCTTAACAAAAAATTTAATGACAATTTTATTTTCCTCAAAAATAAAAGCATGTATAAATTTATCTTAATTAGTCTAACTGCCAAAAAAAATAAAAAGAAATTTTAAAAGAAAGTTATATGCATCTTTCTTATTAGGGGCTTTTTAT
>NW_021469532.1:0-374 GCF_001605985.2 Dendrobium catenatum | reverse complement strand
ATCGACCCAACCCGACCGGAATAAATCCTTTCTCATCGGGCCGCAAAAAATGTTGAAAATCCAGGATCTAGTTTTGGAATTTGCTTCAGAACTTTCTTCCAGATATTCAAACAAACAGACAGAAAACACAGAGCTATTAAAAACATCCAAATATACAGAAATGCATCCACTATTTTCTTCTTTCTTTTTTTTTTTCCTCAAATAATCATGTACAATACAGTGCATGGCTACAGACAGAAAGAACAGAACAAAAAAGCCATTACTATAAAAAAATCTAAAGTACAAAATACCTAACCACTTATTAGACACAGAACTCCTAGTCCAAGATCTCCTTCCCTTTCCCAGAACCTGAAAACCACGCAGAAAATAAGGAT
>NW_021469531.1:0-274 GCF_001605985.2 Dendrobium catenatum | reverse complement strand
GCTTAGAACATCTGTTAGGTCTGATCTATCAACACTTAGCCACCATATCCAACCTAGACACATCGGAAGCACGGTTCTATCATCCAGTAAGATTAACTGATAAGAGAAAAATTTTATATTCCAATTTTCATTTATTTTAATAGAAGTATTTTTTATTCATATATTATTGTGTAATAAATATATTAAAATTTATCAAAATTGAAAAAGCTCCATGATATTATATTTTACCCTGTTGCTACAATGCCACCATATGAGTGCCACAATGGTAGAAAAC
>NW_021469529.1:0-282 GCF_001605985.2 Dendrobium catenatum | reverse complement strand
CCATAGACAAGAGCCAAGCACTAGCGTTGGAGGTTCGGGAGAACCAAGTGACCCACTAAGGCCTGATCCGTCACCCTAGAGACATCAAACTGAGTAACGTCCCTTCTCCAAAGCGCCAGCAAACCACCCGATCTACCTCTAGCTGGATGGTGGAAGAAATCCCAGCAAGGCCCAATGAGGCCATCAACATCATAGCGAGAAATCACTTCAATTTTAGTTTCCAACAAACCAACGAACAGGACCTTGTTACTACCGACAAGGCTGCGGAGGAAGTGCCCAGTT
>NW_021469528.1:0-222 GCF_001605985.2 Dendrobium catenatum | reverse complement strand
TCATTAGGCATCTTCCTGGGTGAGATTTTCCACAGGTCGTACAAACAGGTATCACAGAAAACCTTGTAGACTGTTGTTGTTGTCCCTGATGAAATTTTTGCCTTTTGGATGCTCCACCTCTGTGATCACTTTGTCTCTTCCTATCATTATTCTCCCATTTCAGCTTAACTACTTCTATGTCATTCTCCAATAATCTAGCACTCTCAACCAGTTCAGAAAATT
>NW_021469527.1:0-378 GCF_001605985.2 Dendrobium catenatum | reverse complement strand
TAGAGTACGCCCCTCGTGGCACTACCCTAGTATCAAATCAAAACTCAATTATCTAGGGTTAGGTCTTTTCCTTCCCTTAGAATCAATTCCAAATTCAATCTTCTAAGGTTAGGCTCCCTCTCCTTTAGATTCAAAACTCAAATTTGATCCTCTATAGTTAGGAACCCTTCTTGCCTATACGATCACCCAAATTTTCTTTTCCTCTAGGGATAGACTTTTCCTTCCCTTAGGATTCGACCCACTAGTGGTAGAGTATGCCCTCCGTGGCACTTCCCTAGTATAAATTTAAATCTTGATTCCCCAGGGATGAACTTTTCATTCCCTTAGGATCAAAATTCCTTACATAATATTTAATCTCGGTCAACGCCAATATGTGCA
>NW_021469526.1:0-614 GCF_001605985.2 Dendrobium catenatum | reverse complement strand
TGCCATAATATTATTGTATTTGAGGTGGCCAATGTAGGAAAGGAGCTACAGTGCCTTCAAACACTACCACACTCGAACAAAAAATAATAAGAGTTGAAATCAAATATGCAATCTTTGTTTAAGATATAAATATGTGGAATAAAATAAGTATTAGTGGCAAATATTAAAGTGCATTAATTTTTCTTCTCCTTTGTGCCTAATTAAATTGGCCCACTGGCATTATCCATACATAGAATAGGGTGTGAAATTAAAGTCATAAAAAATTAAATTTATCATATAAAATTTTATATGCATTTATAAATTAAAATTTATCTTTTATTGCATGTGGTTTATTAAGATATTGAATGTGTCAAAATTTAGCATTATTTTAAGAGGTCTCCAAACGATTATTTTTAAATATATAAATTAGTGAAAGATGACAAAACATATATTATATGTGTTACCGTAGACAGAGTTATTTATTTACAAAAGTTATATTATTTTGTTTTACAAAATGAATTTGTTGTCTTATTGGCTCTTTCAATAGGTTTGAAATAGTTTGTTTTTAATAATATTATAAATTATTAAAGTTTCTGATTAATTTAGTTCTTATAATAAAAATATGTATCATGTAG
>NW_021469525.1:0-286 GCF_001605985.2 Dendrobium catenatum | reverse complement strand
AGAGGAGTATTTTGTAATGCTGGGAATTGTCGTTCAAATTCAAACCACGACTGAGCAGAGTGCCCGACTCCAATTTGAAGAGCTCGAGGCCTTACGAATATTTTTCTTTAATGCTCAATAAAACTCAAAATCGTACAAAACCTGACTGGTTGAAGCTCGAGATAAGATAGAGCAACTTCGAACCTTCTAAGTAGGAGACTTGGATGCATATCTTAGCCTACCAAGAGATTGGTAGAGGAGTTTGAATCAACACAAGACTGTCCTTTTTGTCATAGAGACGATCTTT
>NW_021469524.1:0-207 GCF_001605985.2 Dendrobium catenatum | reverse complement strand
ATAATTGGAGAAGAATATTTTTCTAACTATTTTACCTCGATTCTAAAATTCTTTTTGACAAACTTTTTGAATTCTTAATTCTTAAATTTACATTGATTCTTAATAATTTAATTTTAAAATTTTGGATTATGTCCTAACATATATATTAAGCTATAAAGATATATAATTACAATATGATGATAAAATGAGGAAACATTTTAAAAAGAA
>NW_021469523.1:0-374 GCF_001605985.2 Dendrobium catenatum | reverse complement strand
TCTCACATTGGGAAATTATGCAATAAAAATCTCCCCCTATAATCCATGGAAAATTATTATCAAAATGATTATCCGGTTTACTCCAAAGTAGCCTCCTTTTACTATTCTCCCTACTTCCATACACCGTAGCTATCATCCAGGTTTGATAGTTTTTGATTTTAAGTCTTCCCACCACTACCTGCTCATTGGCTTCTATTACTTCAAATGTTGCCAAGTCATGCCTCCAACATACCAGAATTCCGCCAAATAGATCGACTGTAGGATACAGAAAGGAATCCCATGAATCTCCAATGTTTTTTCTTACTTCCATAGGATCCATAGAAAAAACTTTAGTTTCCATTAGACTCACAAACAAAGCTTTAGTATCTTTAACA
>NW_021469522.1:0-500 GCF_001605985.2 Dendrobium catenatum | reverse complement strand
TTGACCTTATCCATCCATTAACAATCACAACTTGATTTTAAATGATTTGGATACTTCAATATTAATCATTCAAACTTGAAATCCATTCCAAATCCAGGAATCCAGACTCAAATTCAAAGTCTCAAGGCCTTGTCCTAAAGACCCTTTCCAAAGATTTTTCAAACATTTCAAAACCCAATCAAATGGCCTCTAATTCAAAATCTATCACTTACAAAGTGATAAGACATGTCTCTAGAGGTTACCCTCCAATTTTGAGCCCATTCCGAGGTCTCTAACCCCAGAATCTGAATTAAAATCTAAAGGCTGTAAAACCTTCAAATATTTACACCCTATGCCATTGGACCAAGTCAACAAAGTTTGACCCATTAACTCATACACCTCTTCCCTTTCAAATCTTTGAATCAAATCCATTCCAAGTCCTTTTGAATGCAAGGGATGACCCCTTGGGTACCTAAGAGACCTTTCTTGGAGACCCAAGCCTTGGGCTCACTTGGGTTAGC
>NW_021469521.1:0-362 GCF_001605985.2 Dendrobium catenatum | reverse complement strand
TTTCTTTAAATCAGATTTGAGTGAGGTGTGTGAAACTATTAATGCATCATGCTCATCTGTTAATTCCAAATGCTTTTTGTTTAAATCATCAAATTCATCAAGTAGAGCCATGTGATTTAAATCAATCATAGAATGATCTTTGTGAATAATTTCATATTCTTTTTTGTAAATTCAAAAGTTCCAACTTTAAACTAACATGAGTCTTTTTAAGTTTTTTGTATGATGCATGAATTTTCTCACAAATTTCGAAAAAAATGATCATAAGTTGGTTTACATACCGCTTCTTCATCACTTTGATCAATAAGATCTTCTACCATTAAGCACAAATTTGTTGTTTCATTTTCAGGTTTAGTCTCCGATGA
>NW_021469520.1:0-236 GCF_001605985.2 Dendrobium catenatum | reverse complement strand
CAAACATCATTTCTGACAAATTGGTTTAATTCCTCTTACATAGCTAAGATCCAAAACTCATCAGACAAGGTTTGATTAATGTTGGTGGGTTCAGTCATATAGATAAAGGCAGAGTGGTTTACTTCCTTCCTAAGTCCATGCCTAGTTTTAATACCTTCAGAAGGGTCTCTTAAGATCAGTTCTTTTGAAAGAATCAAATAATATCTCCAATCCCTAGGCAAGGTGTGTGCAGGTTC
>NW_021469519.1:0-289 GCF_001605985.2 Dendrobium catenatum | reverse complement strand
TGGCACCATCCTAGTATAAATCTTAAATCTTAAATCTAATCCTCTATGATTAGGTGTGAGTCCCCACACTTAGGCTTCCTTTTCATATGATCATTTGATCCTCTGAAGTTAGGTGTGAGTCCCCACACTTAGCCATCCTTTCCTCACGATCATCCGCTAGAGTTGGAGAATGCCCCTCGTGGCACCATCCTAGTGTAAATCTTGAATCTTAAATCGATCCTCTAAGGTTAGGTGTGAGTCCCCACACTTAGACATCCTTTCCTCATGATCATCCGCTAGAGTTGGAGAA
>NW_021469518.1:0-478 GCF_001605985.2 Dendrobium catenatum | reverse complement strand
AGATTTGTAATTCCAGTTTTTTTTAACAAATTTTCTCGCATGGTTCACTATCATCCAAGGACCATATTCTTCCTTCTCCACAGATATTTCTCCAGCCTTCTCATTCTTATCTGTGTTGTAATTAAAAGGATCTTTCACTGAATGATTTGATGTCTTCATGTGGAAGTTGTTTGGACAGATCTCTTTTAAATGGCCAATCTTTCCACAATCAAAGCATAGATTGGGAAGTCTTTCATACTCAATTTTCTGAAAAAATCTATTTTCTTCTCCTACAACCCAAACTCCTGTCGGAAGTTTGGCATCTAGATCAATTCGGACACAAACACATCCGAATTCCCTTCTTGACCATTGAAACATATTACCATATATTAGGTAAGGTTTTCCCACCATTGAAGCTATGCGACATATATTCAATTCGTCCCAACAAAATAGAGGTAAATCCGGTAATCTGATCCATATAGGAGCTGAGAGTCCTTTT
>NW_021469517.1:0-1380 GCF_001605985.2 Dendrobium catenatum | reverse complement strand
ATAGGCACGTAGATCAATGAGAAAAAAGATTGGGTGGAAGTCTAATTTGGACTATATATACAAAAGACAAGAAAAATTACCTAAAAACTGCAAGTTTTCAATTCTGACGCAGTGGATCGTCCCGTACGATCATGGATTGTCCCGGACGATTTTAATTAAAGTGTCGAAAAAGATGCTAATGTATATTGGTACGAACTATGTTCGTATATGCTCATCGTCCCGTATGAACTAGGTTTGTCCGGTACGAACGGTTATTATATAGGTCGGTTCCCAAAATTATACAGGACGTAAAAAACTGAGGTAAGTCGGTTCAGTTCGTCCTGGGATGAACAAGACTCGTCCTGGGACGATTTTATACAGAGAGTTTCGTCCAGGGACGAAGGTTCATTTCGTCCTGTACGATCTCAAACAGAGAGTTTCATCCCGGTACGAACCATGCTTTTCTTGCGGACTAACAGTGCAAGGTGAGAATCCAGAGATGTTCGTCCCGGGACGAATATAAAATTCGTCCTGGACGATTAGGACTTAGAAACATTTTCTACCCGCTTGTTCGATTCATTGCTCTTCCTAGGGGTTAATTGACATGATCGTCCCGTACGAACCAAATTCATCCCGTACGATCAGTTCACAAAAATTGTTCCCCCAAGAGTGTGTGTTGTGATTTTTCACTCAATTACAATCACTCCCTCTGATTTCAAAACTTATAATTTACAAATGAATAATTTGAAGTCTTCATCGTTTGGAGTTAATTTTCCTGAAATGTTAGTACACACTAGAGCAAAAGAAAATCTTCCAAAAAGTGTTAGGAGATATATAAAATAATAATATTTGAAATCTTCAAAATAATACAAGTTACAAGAATATAAAACATGCAAAAAGCAACTCTCTCTACAATCTCCTCCTTTTTGATGATGGCAAAACAATTATTGTTTGTAGGATTTCAAATTCTAAGAATCTCCAAAACTCCTTCTGAATTTATGAATACATAAAAAATAAGGAGGCATAAATAATTAATAATTTTTTAAAAAAAAGTTTATACAAAACACACAACTACAATAATGACAAACATAATAGAACTATCAAGACTATAAAATCAAAAACAAAACAAACAAAATAAAACAAAATAAACAAAACAAATAAAAATAAAACAAACAAATAATTTTCCCCCTTTTTGACAACAGTAAAAAGTGAAGAAGAAAAGAAGGCTAGAAATGTAAGCAGAAGTATGAAATTCAATTGAGATTTTAATCTTGAAAGTGATTGAAATAAGGTATGCAAATAAAATCAAAACATTAAAAAAATCATAAAATTTCATATAATTTAAGAAGTGATATAACATAGAGTAAAAAGAATTTATCAAAGGCATGTGTCAATTTAGAC
>NW_021469516.1:0-269 GCF_001605985.2 Dendrobium catenatum | reverse complement strand
ATCTTTCTTTCTAGATGAAGCCTTCCCAAATGAATATCTCAGGTTCATAGCTAATTTAAGCGGAGAGAAATCAATAAAAAGATCCATACATAATAAGAGAATAAAGGACATCTTCTGGACAAAAGAAAGATGAACCCCCAAACTTTAGGATTCAATGGAGAGAAATAGTTTAATCGCCTAAAAAAACATTCCAAATCATCAATAAAATAATTAAAAGAGTACCTAAATCTTTTAAAATGCAGAATTGGGGTTTTTGGTCTTTCATGTTT
>NW_021469515.1:0-214 GCF_001605985.2 Dendrobium catenatum | reverse complement strand
CCCTTTACTGTCCTTACCACAGACATGTCGGACATGTATTGGAAGACTGCTATGTCTTCAAGGATAGAGTAGAGAGACTGATGATCACAGGACAGATACGCCTTCAGGACAGCGATCTAGTGCAGCCCAAGGGCAAGACCCCTCAGACAGTTCAGCTAGTCTCCAGCCCCAGTGATCGTCAGAGTGATGCTCAGGGCACTACTAGCAGTTTACC
>NW_021469514.1:0-454 GCF_001605985.2 Dendrobium catenatum | reverse complement strand
TGGTGGTTAGGAATAAGGCAAGATTGGTGGCTAAGGGATACAACCAAAAAAGAATGGATAGATTTTGAGGAGTCCTTTGCCCCTGTAGCTAGATTGGAAGCCATTAGAGTGCGATCCTTTGCCTATTATAAGGGATTTAAGCTTTACCAAATAGATGTTAAGAGTGCCTTTATAAATTGGGTAATAAAAGATGATGTGTTTGTAGAACAACTCCCAGGTTTTGAGAGTTCCTAATTTCCAAATCATGTTTTCAAATTAAAAAAGGCATTATATCAATTAAAGTAGACCCCCAAGTTTTGAGAGTTCCTAATTTCCAAATCATGTTTTCAAATTAAAAAAGGCATTATATGGTATGATAGGCTTAGCACATTTTTACTAGAGAGGGAGTTTGTTAAGGGGAGCGTAGACACCATCCTATTTTGAGAAAAGTAGGAGATGATTTACTCATTATTCA
>NW_021469513.1:0-231 GCF_001605985.2 Dendrobium catenatum | reverse complement strand
TACATAAAATACTTCTTAAGAATATATAGACAGGAGTGTTAACGCCGACCAAAAAAAAAATGAAAGGCAACTTGAGCTTGGTGGCAATGAGAATACCATGCAAACGTGGTAAAATTAAAAAGGATAAACTGAGGCATGATTATCTTAAAGGGCTGGCAGGAGTAATACCTAATAAAGATATGCCAGTTGAAAATACACTTGGGCGTACCACAAAAAATAGATAATACAGAT
>NW_021469512.1:0-986 GCF_001605985.2 Dendrobium catenatum | reverse complement strand
AAAATTTCTTATTGCATTCGAAATTTATGTGGTTAAAATTTCAGTTCTTCGTATTTTGAACAGAGAAAAGTCTAACATGACTTGCATTTATGGCTCCTAATTAAATAGTGGATGTTTGTTATAGTATTTAAGAGAAAAGCCTATAATGACTTACATTTGGGGATTTACATACATACCACTTTATATTATGCTATTTACATAACTAACCCTAAAAACTTTAATATTTCATGCCTACCACCCATAGACAACTTTAATATAAAATATGTCACTCGTATATTACATTCGTACCAGTCATACCACCCTATAAACTTTAAGATTTCATTCATTACACCAATATTTACTTTATGAGTGGTAGGCATGAAATCCCACCATTTACGGGATCGAACAGGTTTAGGTATATCTTTCTTACATAGGCCTTAAATCTTAAAACAAATAGACAAATGGCTTATTTGAATTTAAAAAGAGTAAACATTTTTCAGGTCAAGTAGTCTCAAGGTTTTAATCCTCTATAGATTAAGTAAATCCTACTTATAGTCAAATGATATAATCAAGTAGCTCGAGATATGAAACACTCTTTCATCTTGCCATCACAAAATTTATAGATAGTTAAATTCAAAATCCTGATAAAAAACACTCAAAAGAATCATAAGCACGCACCTTTCCATCATAATAATCAATGCCTGACGAGTAAGCAACAACTTATGATGCATTCTCCACAAAACCATCCAAGCCAGATCGAACCTTATCTGCTTACCCAATACCCAGATCATCAAATGCCATGCCCATGGAGATTCAGGAAAATAATTGCCAACCCACATAAAAGCCAGGAAGGCAGATTCCCAGTCACGCCTGAGCTCCCAAAGCATTGAACAAATAAGACCCATTGTGAGTTTGGTTATATGTGAGGATCTTAGAAAACCCAATGCCTCCTCTTGCATCGAGAAGTTTAATTTCGCTTGTGAGAGGTGTTGAAGGATGATGGGAAG
>NW_021469511.1:0-311 GCF_001605985.2 Dendrobium catenatum | reverse complement strand
CCTTTGGATTTTGATTTAGTTTTTGATGTTAGAGACCTCAGAATGTGCTCAAATTTGGAGGGTTGTCTCCAGAGATATGTCCCATCAGTATGCAACCGACAGACTCAGAAATGGAGGTCATTTAACTAGGTTTTGAAGTATTTGAAAAATCTATGGAAAAGGCTTTTAGGACTTGGACCTTTGGCCTTGGATTTTGGTTTGGATTATGGATTTTGATTGGGTTTTGGATTGATTTATGATCTAGGTAGATCCTAAAGTCTGATTTCTAGAAAGGTCTTAAGGTCTAAAGTAGATCCTAAGGTCTAAAGTCT
>NW_021469510.1:0-206 GCF_001605985.2 Dendrobium catenatum | reverse complement strand
TCGATCAAATCCCATTTTGATCTTTCGAGGTTAAATGCAATTATTTTTGGGTTTGACTATGATAATAAGGATAAAGTTAAAGCTTTGTAATGTGAACCAATTAGTGAATGATATCCTCGCCTTTTTGAGACGATATATTGTTCCTAATATTGGGTTCCATTACAAAACAAAAAATTCAAATTTAGTATTCCCAAAGATAATTAAAT
>NW_021469509.1:0-431 GCF_001605985.2 Dendrobium catenatum | reverse complement strand
TGTTCGCGGGTCGCCTGACCCCGCCTCCTTTGAAATCCTTTAATCTGAGCCGTTTGATCTCCAAAAAATCTCAAAAAAATTCCGAAAAATTCAGAAAAAATTCAGAAAAATTAAGAAAATTTTGGAAAATTAAAAAATTCTAGAAACTTCTCTTCCCTCTCCTAAAAACTATAAAAAGGGCCTTAACTCTAGAAACTTCCTTTTCTCTTTCCAAAAAAGTATAAATAGGCCCTTAAAGCCTTTAGAAAAATTATCCCTCTTCTCGTTTCTTCTCTTCTTTTCCCTCTGTCCTTACAATTGAGGTGTTTCCTTGGTCTTCCAAGGCCCCTCTCTCTGCAAGGAAGTTCAGAGATTTTCCATTCTCTCTCTTCTTCCTCTGTCCTTATAATTGAGGTGTTTCCTTGGTCTTCCAATGCCCCTCTCTCTGCAAG
>NW_021469508.1:0-269 GCF_001605985.2 Dendrobium catenatum | reverse complement strand
TTCCTTAAGACTATACTAGCTAGTTTTAGTACTAAACTCTTTTAAGTTCCTTCCTAGTTTAGTCACCCTAATTTTTTAAGGTTAAGTATCTCAGGTTTCCATTCCTAAGGACATGTAATCAACTCAAATCCTTAGTTCGAGCAAATCAAATAAAAGCTATTCAAATCCCTTAAATTAAATCATTTCAAAATTTTCAATTTAAAATATTTATATTAAGTAAAATTCATTAAGTTAAATCAGGTCCTTCAAATAAAATCAAACCAATCTCA
>NW_021469507.1:0-206 GCF_001605985.2 Dendrobium catenatum | reverse complement strand
TTCTACAATGAGAGTTGCTAGCCATGTAGTAGTAGAAACTGCTAAAATAGGAATATTGGGAGCCACTGTCACTTCTCTTCCTCTTCATACTAGCCACTGGTTAATTAGCCACTTCTTTCTCAATAAATCCCTAAATTAAATTCCCATCTACATCAAGATCATTATTGAGGGGAGTTACTTAATTAGGTTTGGTGGTGATAGCTTGC
>NW_021469506.1:0-346 GCF_001605985.2 Dendrobium catenatum | reverse complement strand
GGAAATGCAACTTGAAGGTTGCAAAGTGGAAGATTTTTCTTGAGCATTTGATATTTCTTTGAACATTTGATATTCAAAGAAAGAGACTCACATTCACTTAATTTAGGCCAAGTGAATGAAGAGATTTCCTACACATTTTGTTTGGTGGAAAAATGAAATGTGCAAACTTAGAGGTTGCAACTCATGAATATACTTGAACTCTTGGTGTTCAAAGGAGGATTCATCCTCCCAATTTGGGTTTGAGAGGATGAATATAGGTTTAGATGTTCCCTTATAATCTTAGCTTGTAGGAAAGGGGAGAGAGAAATACAACTTAGAAGTTGCAAATCATAGAAATCCTTTGAAC
>NW_021469505.1:0-349 GCF_001605985.2 Dendrobium catenatum | reverse complement strand
TTGAGCTTTAGTTGATTATAATGTCTCCACATCCGTTAATTAACATTTGAATTGTTCATGCATTCATTCAATATTGATGATAAAAATCCAGCATCTAAAGTGCTTGTTATTACATTTATTATTTTTTTTTCCAAGTAATTTTCCTCTTATTTCTCAGCCTCCTTTCTTCTCCTTCATTAGTCTTGAAAGATATTAATATAGAAACCTTCAATGTATTATCTTGTTGCTTGTAAGAAACACTCTTACTAGTTTCTACATAATTTTTATTTATTATGATTTTCTCCTCTGTTATAGTTGTCATTGGTATCTTCTATAAAAGAATTAGGTTAAAGAGAAGATTATAGCTGCA
>NW_021469504.1:0-446 GCF_001605985.2 Dendrobium catenatum | reverse complement strand
TGAGTATCCAACAAAAATTCCTTCATCTGATTTTGGACCAAATTTTCCTAAGACAGATTTTTCATTATTATATATAAACACCTTGTAACCAAAAACATGTAAATAAGATAAATTAGGTGTTCTTCCTTCTAGAAACTCATAGCGTGTTTTATTTAATTTAGATCTCATATTCACCCTATTAAGAATAAAACATGCAGTGCTAATCGCGTCAGCCCAAAAGTATTTAGGAAGTGAGTATTCTGCCAACATTACATGGGCGGCTTCTATTAATGTTCTATTTTTCCTTTCGACTACCCTATTCTGTTGAGGGGTTCTAAGTACAGAAAAGTTGTGATCAATTCCTTTCTCCTTACAAAAATTCTCAAATTTTTCATTTTCAAATTCTCCTCCATGATCACTTTGTATAGTCATAATTTCACACCCAAGTTTTCTTTGAATACAAGTCA
>NW_021469503.1:0-216 GCF_001605985.2 Dendrobium catenatum | reverse complement strand
TTAAGCGAGCAAATATATGCTCAGATCCCATATAAATTTAATATTATGTGTCTAAGAAAAAATATTTTAAAGGGAAATCTTCTTATTTATTTGATTACTTTCACTTTTTTTATCATTTTATCATCATTAAACACCGATCGAAGTTTTCCAAGGCTTCTTTTGTGACGGCTTTCATACTGCTTTATAAAGTAACTTTTTAGTACAAAAATTTCTTGA
>NW_021469502.1:0-234 GCF_001605985.2 Dendrobium catenatum | reverse complement strand
ACTCATTTGAGACTGAAAAAGAAGAAGAAGTCACCAATCTTTGTTTAATGGCAGACAATGTAGATCACTCAGATCAAGAAGAGGTATGTGACTTAACCTATGATGAATTATTTGAAGTTTCTAAACACATGCATGATGCATATAGGAAAATAAAAAAGATGCATGCTAGTTTAAGTTTAGAACTGGAAGAGCTTAAAAAGGAACATGAAATCCTTAGGAAAGACCATGCATTAA
>NW_021469501.1:0-351 GCF_001605985.2 Dendrobium catenatum | reverse complement strand
AAATATTGTATTTAATATTAATATAGAATTTAATATCATTGATAAAGCATGTCATAAATTATTTTATTTTAATTTTTATTACATAATTTTATTTTTTTTTAATTTTATTCACGTGCATCATGTGCACTTTCATTTATACTAGATTATTAAGTTTACACACTTCAAACTATTGTTTGTGAAGACTAATACAAGTTTATATGCATATTGATTATGTATAAATTATAAACAAATATATATAAATATTACATGTAATATTCATAAATACTTAAATATTAATCATATATCATGTCATAAAGTAATTTTATATTGGATCTATATATGTTTTATTTGAAAAAAAAATTATTCACATTA
>NW_021469500.1:0-301 GCF_001605985.2 Dendrobium catenatum | reverse complement strand
ATATTAATCGCCAACTCAAGGCCCGCTATTAAGGCTTTATATTCAGCTTTATTATTAGTACGAGACTCTGTTAAGCTATAGGAATATCGAAGTATTACTTTTTGTGGCGTAATAAATATAAGGCCAATGCCCACTTGAATTGTCGGGATTTTAGATGACCTTGATGGTTTTATTAATGAAGCCCCATCAAAATAGAGCTCTCATTCTTGCAGATTTTCTCCTTCTTCCACTTCAAGTATTTGCACATCTAATAATTCTTCATTTAGTGGATAATCTGCAGGTAAATGATGGGCTGCTAGAA
>NW_021469499.1:0-1611 GCF_001605985.2 Dendrobium catenatum | reverse complement strand
TTTTTTTTTTTTTTTTTCTGGAGTTCTTTTTTCTTTTTCCTTTTTAGCACCTTCACAACTTCTTACAATTTTATAGGAAGCCACTTTGATTTGATAATGGAGTAGGATTCTGAACCGGCTAAGCCCTAAGGATTTCTAAATGAGAAATTGAAAATTGATTTGACTACTGACCGGAGGGAAGGAGTTAGTGTGAAATGTTCAAATGAAACCAAGAATAGAGGCTCTAGAAAAGTCCGGTCCAACTATGTTTTTTTAAGGACAACTTTAACTTGCAGGATTTGATGGTTAGTATGATAATCTCTTTAAGACAATTTGACGACTCTCTAGGCTTGAACAATGTTAGCGTCAGCATGTTTTTCTTTATTTATTGTTTTCCTAAACAATATGCAAGGCACTCATGAAGACCAGAATAAATCTAATTGTGCGTTCTGTTTTTTCTAGGTTGGGGTTCATTATGGAGGAAAATTCTATGAATTTGTGCCCTGGAATGGTTCTGTGAGCTGGGAGATCAGTCAATGGGGTTACTGGCATATCTCTGCAGAGAACAATCAAAATATGGTGGTCTCTTTACCTGCAACATCAAAATGTAGTGCAGTTGATAGTTTTGATTATTCAGAATGTCCATTGAATTCTTTAACATTTACTGTATCTTGAAATATGCACTGGTTCTGAAATTCATCATATATTATTCTAGCTATTTATGCCCCTGCAATAATTGCAATTCTTGTGGACAAATTGAACAGGTAGAATTAGTAGCAACAGTTGAAGAACCTGGCACTCCCCTGAGAGCTCCAACGCAAGAAGCTGGACTAGTGACAGCATGTAAAGATACTTGCTATGGTGATCTGACGTTGCAGTTGTGGGAAAAAACATCTGATGGCAAAAAGGGAAAGGTACATGAATCCTCATTTTTTACATTTTAACTCTTTTTTTTAGGGTTTTATAACCTGACAACTTTGGGATGGAAGCCTAATATAACTGGAGACGGTGGCAGGCTAATCTGTTATACTAGAGTAAAAAACTTGTCTGATGGCCTAGATTTACTCTCAAAGTTTTGTATTAAGCATTAGCAATTATCAAGCTAAAGCCTTAAGGGGGATTTGGGATTGCTTTTAGTTTTTTTCTTTTTAATTTTTAATTTTGTTTTGTTTATATTCTGACATCAAATAAAACATATTTGATTTATTAAAAACATGTTTTTGCTTATTTAAATGGTGGTGGCGGCAATCACTAGTATGGCAGTGGATGAGGTGATACAACCATGTTTGTTGCCTGTGGTGAAGGCTGGCAGTGGCCAACATCAATGGTGGTAATGATAGTTGCTTTTAAAAACACTCAAAACACCAAAAAATGATTTTGTGTCTTTTTAAAAGTGAATTGATTTATTTTAGAAAATAAAAAAGAAAATAATTTAAAAAATTCTAAATAAATATGTTTTCTTAAATAAAATATAAGAAATGAAAAAAATTTAAGTGATCACGAAGATGTTCAAAGCTAATAAGTTGGGGCTGATGCCTTATCATATACTTGTTCTTTTCATGGAAGTAGAAAAGAGCACAAAAATAGACCCGCTTAAACTTGTACTGCAAAAAAAAAAAAAAAAAAAAAAAA
>NW_021469498.1:0-209 GCF_001605985.2 Dendrobium catenatum | reverse complement strand
ACCATCCGCTTTAAGTGCAAGATGGTGCAATTTTCAACTTAAAATATCAAATCCTCAAATATCTCAACCAAAGTTTCCCAAGTTTCCAAATCCTTACATCCCAAACCTATGCTGCTATTATATGCCAGATAACACGTATTTCTACGTATATGATTGACGACTAACCTTATCGAAAGTTCTCTCTCATTATCGGGAGGGGTAATTAACTA
>NW_021469497.1:0-916 GCF_001605985.2 Dendrobium catenatum | reverse complement strand
AAAAAGTTTTGATTTGAAGGTTTGAGCTTTTGGACCTTATCCTACCACACATATTAAGCTATAAAAAAAATAATAACTATAATATGTTGGTTTAGGCAAGGAGAAAACTTTGATTTAAAAGCTCAAATTTTCTTAAGATTTGTCTAGCCACATATCAAGTTACAAAAATATATAACTGCAATATATTGGCTAGGACACGGAGAAGTTTAAAATTTTGAAGATTTAAAAATTTTCGGACCAAATCCAAATAATATATTAAGTTACTAAAAAAAAGTAACTATACATATTACTAAAGATTGGGCAAAAAGATATTTTGGACCCAATGCTAAGTCAAACATCAAGCTACAAGAAAAATGTAACTGCAACATTTGAATTAACACACAGGGATTTTCTTTACAAAAAGGCCATTATAAAGGAGCTCCTCCTTAGTTTTCTAACGGGGTCCAAAATAAGACCTCTAAAATTTTTTAGATACCGGCCAAATTATTCAAGAATAAAATAAATAAAAGAACCGGCGGAAGAAAGGTAGTTATAACCTATGACAAGCACAACTATGCTACCGATTAAAGGGTAGAAAACACTGCTAAAGATGGAGAGAGGATTGATCCCCAGCGGAGTCGTCAGAAAAACCTTGGTGGGAAAAATATTGTATCACCACGCAGATTTGATTTTCTCCTATTTTATAATCGAATACAGCATTAAGAATAAAGTACAATCTCGAGAGATTGACACAGTATTCTATAATGGATACAATATCAAAATAGGGTTTTGAAAATTGATATTTTTATAATCAAACACAGTTCAAAGAATAACATATTATTTTGAAAAATAAATATGAAATTCTTAAGAATATGTTTAAAGATAGAAATAAGCTTTTTAAAAAATTTATTCATTCTTTTATTTAGATATAGCAAGG
>NW_021469496.1:0-925 GCF_001605985.2 Dendrobium catenatum | reverse complement strand
ATATTTTTCAAAACATGTTTTCAAAATTCCACCAACAGAGATACATGTAGCATTCACCCGTCCTAATTAAAGTACACTCAATCCCAGAGAAAGTCTGTTCAATCTCTTTTACACATGTTAACATTATGACCAACACTCTTAAAAAATAACCTCACATAGTTTAAACATTCCTGGGGAATTTATCTCAACCACTTTCCTTCAAGTCAATGCCATCGAGCAATGTTATGACAACCACTCTCACGTAAGTCAAATTTTTTTTGTGAATTTCTCTCAATATTTTTAACACTATTTTATGTAATTAAGTATTTTTTTGGATTTCTCTCAATCCCTTTCATTACAAGTTAAGATTTAGGGTGACACCCGATAACAAAATCCTATGGAAGACACAATTCATCAAGATCATCTCTAACATAGATTAGGAGCTTGATTCAAAAAGATATTATATGTGAAGCTTGACATTGTCATTGTGTAATGTTAATCATGCTTATACATAGAAGAAAAAAGATGCAAGCATACATAAAATCTTAATATTCTTGGGGATTAATTTCACAAAATATTTGAACACTATTGAGATACCATTAGTCATAATCCACTTTTAGGAGCTCAATTTTAAACATTAGTTAAGCTTGAAGTACTATATTTTTCTAAGGTTGTATACAAAACCATTGACTATACATTCTATTAGCATACAATTTTCAACATCAAATTTGATGAATTATCCAAAAACCATCATGCATTTCACACGAACTTTAAATAGATAGCCTCTTCTCCCATGAATTTTGACATAATTCTAAAAAATTTTTTTAAAAATAAAAAATAAACTCACCAGCTTCATGTCGTCACTTATGATTCCAAAAGTATCAAAGCAAAATCTTATTGCTTGCATCACATATAATTGAGTATAAATTTTCATAAGAATAGTGGG
>NW_021469495.1:0-58498 GCF_001605985.2 Dendrobium catenatum | reverse complement strand
TTGGGACATTAACTTAGGTTTAACAACCTATTTATTATACTCAACAAATTTGACTGCCTAAGAAATGTTTCCTCATTAATTTATTTAATGCTAAAATCTAAAAATTAACTAAGATCTTATATTAGGCTCATCTTAAATTCACTACTCATTATTTTAAAAAAATCATCCCAAAGATATTTTTTGTAGATCCAAAAATAATATCATTAACATAAATTTGAACAATTAGTATATTGTCTCCCAATTTGTTCAAAAAGAGAATGATATTTGTTGAGATAGTTGCTACTTAGTTATTGTGTGTTTAATATTCTTGCAAATTATATATTTTGGATAATTCCAAATATTATTGCTTTGATTATTATTTTTCTTAACATATTTTAGAAGAATTGCTTTGCTCTTGTGTGTACTAACATTACAACAAAATCATACTCCAAGTTATTGAAGAATTCAATACATGATCAGTTTAGAGTTTATTGTAATTGAAGTCTATTTTTTTCATTTTATTGAGTCTGAGAGAGTGTAATTGTAATTGAGTAACTGAGCACACAAACACTAGGGGAGAGTTTAAATATACATTTTTTTTAACCGATCATACTCTAAGATATCCATTCGTACGAGATGATCTAGTTAGTTATCTTTCCCAACGAGCAGTTAAAAGAACCAAAAATGAACATTTTTATTAAGTATGGATCGTACTGTACGAACTTAGTTCATACATGCTTTCAAGAGTACAAAATTAAAGGGTTTGTTCTCACTTAAAAATAATAATTTTGAGTATGGAATGTACGAGATGATTACAATTCGTATATGCTTTCACAAGTATGAAATTGACGAGTACGTTCTAGCTCAAAAATATTTTTTCTAAGTATAAATCGTATTGTACGAAACTAGTTTGAACATGCCTTCCAGAGTACAAAATTATTAGGTCCCATTTTTTCATGACATTTCTTTCAGATAAATTTAAAAAAATTTATTAATTGATCATACTGGATGATAGCATCATCATTCGTACGCCATCTAGAGTATAAAATATTGGGGTTCTTTTTGTACAGATGATTTTTGAAAATTTTCTAACTATTAGTCCCAGATCAACTTAGTTTATACTAGACGATGATCGAGTACGAAATGATTTTATACTAATTTGTAACAGGTTCTTACATAATATTATTTGAACTTTTTGTACGTACGGAATCTAATTGTACTGTCAGATCGTGTATGCTCAAAATTACAAAATTTAATTTTCTGGAAAGCTTTTTGTGTCTTTTGTATAAAAGATCCACTAAAAACTAACGTAAAAAGTCTTATATTCATGATTTTTCAAGGGCAATTGAAAGAGAGAGTGTGAGAGAGTGTTTGATAGAGATTTCTTGCTAGTGGAGTATGAGGATTCATAAGGTTACTCAAAGGTAAGGATCTCTGTGAGATTTATGTTTTTCACTTTTCCTCTTATCTTTCTAAATTGCTCATGAGAAGATATTTGAAGAAGATTTGATTCTCTACCGATAATTGAATGGTGTGAAAGGACAAAGGTTCTCTTCATATACTTGGAGGGTGTGAAAGGATGAAGGTTCTCTGCTTACACTTGGAGGGTGTGAAATGATAAAGGTTCTCTGCCTTCACTTGGAGAGTGTGAAAGGATAGTGGTTCTCTACCAACACTTGGAGAGTGTAAAAGGATGATGGTTCTCTACCACATAGGAGATTGGTGGAAGAGAGGTTTTTGTAAAGGCTTCTCCGCCTTGCTGTGAGGGTAAAAAGAGAGTCTTTGGTAATAGTGCAATACCTGAAGAGGGAGTCTTCAGAGAGTGGATTTAGGTCATATTTGACCGAACCACTATAAATTTTTGTGATTTGAATTTCCATGTTTTATTTACTATAAGTTTTTATTCTATGGTTGAAAATTTTATTTTTAAACTTTAATTAACTTGCTTCGTAAATCAATGGTTTAAAATTTTAAATTTAAGAGATTTTTTACATTACCAATTCATCCCTCCCTCTTAGTTAGTCTTGGTACATTAGTTTAGGTTTAACAAACTAATCTATATTTAATAAAAATCAACAAGTGATATTAGAGCTTTGTTTTAAAACTATAAGTTTGGACTACAATTTGATAAATGAGAATGGTTACTTTTGAAAAATGTAACACACCTGAAGGGTATTCGATCACTAGACCTCCTTTATTTGATAACATTCCTTTCAATATTTGGTAAACATGCATATCTAATTTTCTACAATCACTACATTATCACAAGTGAATTTTAGTACATGAAGGGTATACAAAATTAACTAGATTGGTTAATGGCGATAGAGTTGAACCAACCTTTGCTAACTGGACTGTAAAATAACATGACTTAGCACAGCTAAATGCTAAATGCTTAAATATATTCTTTTATGCACTTAAGTTAGAAGATTATATAAGGGTTTTCACTTATAAAAGTGGGAAGGACATATGGAATAGACTTTGTATTACTTATAAAGGGACTAATGAAGTAAAGAAATTTTGACAAAACATCTTGTTACATGACTATGAATTATTTAGTATGAAACCAAATGAATCCATTTCTAAAATGTATATAAGAATCACTCAGATAGTCACTTCTTTGCATGCACTAGGTAGGAAATTAACAAATGCCAAATTAGTGAACAAAATACTTTGCTATTTACTTACTGCTTATGATGCTAAGATAACTACTATAATAGAGTATATAGATCTAAATGTTTACTCTATGGACAATCTTCTTGGATCACTAATTACTTACGAGCAACGAGTGAGTGAAAGAAAGATTGATGTAGGAGAATAATGAAAGGAGAAGAACGTAACACTAAAAGTGGAGGAATTAGAGAGCGATCAGTCAAAACCCGAGGATGAGGATGACATTACCTTGATGACTAGGCAATTCAAGAGCTTTCTTATAAGGAACCAGAGGAGATGCTAGTAGTGGAATAGAGGTAAGTTTAATAAGAATGTTAAGGTTTCTAATGATGTGATTTGCTATAAATACATAAAACCTGGACATATAAAATTGGATTCCCCCAATCTCAAAGCCACTCCTACCAAAGAGAAGGTAGAGGAGAGAGCAAATGTGAAGAAGGGCAAGAAAAGAATTCATAAATATTTTTAGGCGGACTCAGCTTCAGATTCGTTAGAAATAGATAAGGAGGAAGAAGTCACCAACTTATGCTTAATGACTAATAATCTTGATAAGTTAGATCAAGAAGAGATATGTGACTTAACCTATAATAAATTGTTAGAAGTTTTTGAAAGAATTCAAGATGCGTATATTAAACGTAAGAAAATGCATGCTAATCTAAATTTAGAATTACAAGAATTACAAGAGAACATGAAATCCTTAAGAAACATCATGCATTAATAGATAATAATCATATGAGCTGACTAGATGAATTTGATGACTTGAATCAGAAGAATGACATTTTAAAATCATTCTATGCTCAATTTGAAAAAGTCTTTAAAAATTTTAAGGATGAATCTGAAAATAGAGAGCATTATTTAAAACATGATATTAATATTTTGGAAGTTATAAATTCATTTCTTAAATTAAAAATTAAAGCTTATGAGGAAAATAAGAAACCCCCAACACTTGAAGATTTTACTAATCTTATTTTGTAACCAAATTTTTAAAACCCAGGAAGAATCAAAGTTATTATAGAAAATTGAGAAAAACTTTTCTTATAGGATGATTAGATATATAACACACACTTATACCTTACATAGAAAAATTCATTTAGTGTGAAAACCTAAGATGCATAACTCAAGTCATATCATATATGCATATGTTTTTAAATTACCAATGATTTGATAGTTTTACAAGCATGCTCTCATACAAGACCTTGTGAGAGTATTTGTTATATGGATAGCGGTTTCTCAAAGCATATAATTAGAGGCACAAAGAATATTTTTTTTGCAGTAAGCCTGAAGTGGAGGCAGTGTTACACTTGGAGATAACACCACTTGGAAAGTGGTGGATCATGTATGATTGGAAACTTGCAAAAATTTTTCATTGAAAATGTTCTACTTATAGAAGGCTTAAGCATAATCTGTTGAGTATTAGTCAACTATGTGATAAAGAATATAGTATAATTTTTTTTCTTCAAGCTGCATATTAAGCCTAAATGGTAATGATGTTTTTTATGGATTAAGGGTAAATAATGTTTATATGTTAGATTTAAATTATATCAAAACTCCTAATAATTTTTACTTGAAAACTATTTATGATGAATCATAGTTATGGAATAAGAGACTTTGTCACTCTAGCATGAAAAATCTTAGGAAAATTACCCTAAAGGAGTAGGCTAGAGGTATTTTTGGACCGATTGGAACTAGACTTTACTAAGGATCACCTTTATGATGTATGTAAATTAGGAAAATATGTGACTTACTTATTTTAGTCTAATAAGAAACTTAAAACTAGTAAACCTTTGGAGAATTTATATATGGATATTTATGGACCGGTTGGAATTGTAAGTCTAGGAGGGAAGATATACGGATTTATTATTGTAGATGATTTTTTTAGATTCACTTAAGCTAAATTCTTATATCATGAGAGTGAATCATTTGAAGAGTTTAGAGATTATTTTAATTGAATTCAGAGGAAACTAGGATGTGAGATTTTAACAATCCAAATTGATCATGGTAGTGATTTTGAAAATGAAAAATTTGAGGATTTTTGTAAAGAAAAAAGAATTGATCACAATTTTTCTATATCTAGAACCCCTCAGCAGAACAGAAAAGTTAAAAGAAAGAATATAATATTAATTAAAGCCGCTTAAGCTATATTAATAGAATATTCACTTCCTAAATATTTTTGGGCTGAAGTAGTTAACACTGCATATTATGTTTTGAATAGGGTAAACATCAGATTGAAATTAAACAAAACACCCTATGAGCATCTTAATGGGAGAACACCTAATTTGTCATATTTGTATATATTTGGATGTATGGTACTTAATAAAATAATGGAAAATCTACCTTAGGAAAATTTGTTCCAAAATAAGATGAAGGAATTTTTCTTAGATACTCTAGTGTTGGAAAATCTTATAGAGTATTTAACAAAATAATTTTGGTAATTGAGGATACCACACATGTTGTATTTCATGAATATAAAATTTTGGAAGAGCCAAATTTGGAAGAGGATTTAATAGAAAGTAACTTCCAAAAGATTGAGAAAATTAATTTGGATGAAAATTTAGCGATAGAAAACTCGTTGCCAAGAGATTTGAGAATTTCTAAAAACCATCATAAGGAATTAATTTTAGGTGAACCTAGTTAGTGTGTTAGGACTTGGCATGGACTAAGCAAAAACGTTAATCATTCTAACTTTATTTCAATAATAGAACCCACAAATATAAATCATGCACTTTTAGATGAATTTTGAATTTTGGCAATGCAAGAAGAATTAAATCAATTTGTAGGAAATAAAGTTCGGGAATTAATTACAACACTAAAGGATCAAAGTATAGTTAGAACTAAGTGGATATTCAAGAACAAAGTGAATGAATCAGGAGTTATTGGAAATAAGGTTAGATTGGTGGCTAAGGGGTATAATCAGATTGAATGGATTGATTTTGAGAAGACTTTTTCCCCTATATCGAGACTTGAAGGATTTAAGATTTTATTAGCCTTTGCCTATTTTAGAGGATTCAAATTATTTCAGATGGATGTGAAAAGTGCCTTTTTAAATGGGAAGATTCAAGAAGAAAATTATATTGAACAACCTCTAGGTTTTGAAAATTCAAATACCCAAATCATGTTTTTAAATTGAAAAAGGTATTGTATGAATTGAAATAGGCACATTGGACTTAGTTTGAGAGGTTATTACTTTCCTACTTGAGAGATCTTTTGAAAAAGGCAGTGTGGACACCACTCTCTTTTTGAAGGAATTGCGAGATAATATACTCATTATACAAATTTATGTTAATGATATCATATTTGGATCTACAAATAAAATTATTTGTGATGATTTTATAAAATAATGAGTAGTAAATTTGAGATGAGTATAATGAGAGATTTGAGTTAATTTCTAGGTTTTAGCATTAAGCAAATTAAGGAAGGAATATTTCTTAGTTAGTCAAAGTATATTAAGGACATCCTCAAAAAGTATGAAATGGATAATGCTAAACCTGTTAGTACACATATGAATTTCTCAATTTAGTCAGATAAGGACCCAAAGGGAAAATCTATTGATCAAAAGAAATTTAGGGGAATGATTGGATCATTGCTTTACTTGACTACTAGTAAACCCAATATTATGTTTAGTATTTATTTGTGTGCTAGATTTCAATCAGATAAAAAAGAATCACATTTAATAGCAGTAAAAAGGATTTGAAATATCTATTGGGAACTCAGAATATATGGATTTGGTATCCTAAGTTTAGCTCTTTATTTAAAATAATTGGATATTCAGATTCAAACTTTGCAAGTTATTGGATTGATAAAAAGAGTACTTTTGGAACTTGTCAATTTATAGGAAATTCTTTAGTTTCTTAGTCCAGTAGAAAACAGAATTCTATAGCCCTATCTACTGCTAAAGTTGAATACATTTTTTTAGGAAGTTATGTGGCATAAGTTCTTTGGTTGAAATAATAGTTAATTGACTTAGGATTTATAATAGGCAAAATTCTAATATATTGTGATAACATTAGTGCCATTTGCATTTCAAAAAATCATATCCAACATTCTAGATCCAAACATATAGGCATAAAGCATCATTTCATAAGGGATCATATATCCAAATGAGAAATTGAACTGAACAATGTTTCAACTGAAAATCAACTTGCAGATATTTTTACAAAACCACTAGCCTTTCATACTTTTAGCACATTAAGAACAAGGCTTGGTATGATTGATGTTAATAGTTAATAAAAAATTTCTACAAACTTGATATGTGTCTTTGTGTGTTCTCTATTTTTGTATTTAATGTGCTTGTTTATTTCTGTGATTTTTTATTTTTGTTTTTATGTTTTGTGTGATTTTAAAATATTTTCACATCAAATTTCCTATTTCTAGTCGATCATGAAAATTTTTTTAAGTGTTATATTCTTACTATACAAAATTATTTTCATAGTATATAAATTTTGTAGCATATCGATCATTGTTTTGAACTTATTATTTAAAGTTTTAATTTTCCAATACATATCATACTATAGGATATTTATATCATCCCAAATGATTTGTATTACTTTATCTGTATGCATGTATATGATTATACGGGCATAATCAATTATTATAACCTATCGTATATATGAACATACAGTTCATACATATGAACCACGTATTATTTTGTGTGGGGGAGAACCTAACTGCCTTTAAAATGATCTTAAATAAATAATCATCCCGGATGAACACCTATTCATTTGTACGATTGTTTGGTCAAAAAGCTTGTACGAAAAGACACCTCGTAACTTATGTGATTACGAAAAGTCATTTCATTTTGAACGTATTCGTTCATGCATACAAAATTTATTTTGTCATTTATGAACCATCAATCTTATAGTATGAACCCATTTTTGTATATACGTAAGATTATTTTTCTTTAAATAAGAGGGCTTTAGAATTAATTTTCATTCACTTCAATAGCCTCTTCCAATACTTCTCAACTTAGCAATGACTAGTTCTAGAAGGAGGGGTAGACTCACTAAAGTACCATATTTCAGGAGTGGAGATGACAACTTTCTTTTTAGGAAAAATGAGGATTTCTTGCTTAAGTTTTTTTCTGCCAAAATACTCCTTCTAAAATCCTACTTCAAGAGGATATCCACTTCTAACTTATGCCTCATTTTGCTACCACTCAATTTGCTTTTATCCTTACCTTGATTCTTGCCTATAATAAAGAAACCTTTCACTACTTCCTGGCAAACATGTCATTTAGTGATGATAAGAGGAGGGTCAGATCTTTTATTTTTTAGAAAAAGGTAGAAATCACTAAGGAAGATTTGGAAACTATTCTGCATATAAGAACTCCAGAATTAGAGCACATACTTTGACTTTTACATCTAATTTTGATTGGTCTGAAATAAATAAAGTTTTTAGAGGGATTGAACAAGTATGTCATTTACCTAGTGTCTATTCCTTAAACCTAAATACAAGAGTCATTTAGCATGTCCTTAGAACCTCTATTATTCCTAAAGCTGGTGGCCATAATAACATTACTCCTCTTCTGTCCACTATTACTTATCTTATCTTGATTGGTCAACCTATAGATGAAGCCCAACTTCTTATTGACTATATTCATGGCCTTTCTGAAATTGGACATATCTTATATAAGAGGAAGAAGAATATTGTTTTAGGATACCTAGTGACCTATATCCTTGAGAAGAAGTACAATCTTGTTCATCATGATCCTCTACTTGAATTGCCCATCTATTTCACTAATGCCTCATTTCGAGCACTTTTTGGAAAAGGTGATAATACAAGTGAGGATTCTGAGGGAGATATCAGAGCACCAGCACCAGCAACTGCACTAGAGAGTCATTTTGATCAGAGCTTTGATCAAATTCATACTCATCTAAATCACCAGGATTCATAGTACCAGTAAGACATGGATTGGATTCGAGGTCAGTTTGACTTGATGAATACCAACGTGGCAATGGTGAATAATTATTTTTCTATCTTCAACTAGCCACCTCAAAACTAGGGCCCCTTAGATTTATAAATGAACTTCTTCTGTGTTGTCTTTATTAGTCCTTAGAGATGTGATTATTACTGTGGTTTATGTACTTACATTTGTTTAGAGTTTTCTATACTTATCTTGCTTTAGATCTTTGATGTAGTTATGTTATCTTATCTTGAGATAGATGATATTGATATCAGATGTGCTTTATTGTATTAGATCTTCATATTGATATCAATAAAAAATGTCTTGTTTCATTTAGTTGATTTTATTCTTTGTTTGAAATGTTAGTTTGCCTATATGATAATCCTGACTTAATTGATCTAAAAAAGTATTATAATATGAACATCAATACAAATATTAATTTCATTAGAAAATTTAATTTTTCAAAAATATAAGTTAATTTATAACTCGATTAAGTTAAGTCTATCAATCTCATATTCTTTTTAGGCATATATAATTTTAATATTATTTTTTCAATTTTGATGTGTTATTATTTTTTATTTCTCTTTTCAAAATAATTATCTTTGTACTTAGAGAAGTTTGGCTTTTTAGATTATTGATTTTTGAAAATATCTATTAAAAAATTGGAGAAATATAAAAATCTATAAAAATTGAAAGAATGCACAATGATTCACAAATTGAAAAGAGGCACAAAATTAGTCTAAATACAAAAAGATGTACAAACTGTGCCACAAATATTTGAAAAGATGCACAATGTCGCCAAACAAGTGTATTGATAATGTTCTTTCCTCTATCTTTTAATCTTCAATTTCAAATTAATCTAATGTTCCATTATATTTTGTATTGGAAATTGACTTAAATTAATCTTCATTTTATCACTTTTGAAATAATTCTCCTTATTTATTTGTCTAGATTGTTTCATGACCTTGATATATTTATCTTGTTTATGTTATATTTTAATTTAAATGTTATGAATATTTATTTTTCTTTAATGAACATTAATCTTATTATTGCAATTATAATTCAATCTCTTTCAAGATCAATTATCAAAGGTTTCTCATATGACTTCTTACATTTCTTTTGTTTTTCTTCTTCATTTTTATTGTTGTTGTCAAAAAGAGGAGAAATATTATATTTTTATTTATTTGCATTTGATTTTTACATTTTTTAAAGTTGTAATATTATTTGCTTGCATTTGATTTTTGTATTTTATTGTTTATTAAATTGTTTTATTTTTCTGTTTAAGTATTTTATGAGTTTTATGAAAAATTAAAAAAATTTATTTGTTCTTAATAAAAAATCCCTTATATTCACATGCTTATTTATTTGAGGGAGTTAATGAGAAATTTAGAATTTTCAATTTTATTTAAATAAAAATTATTTTGTCATCATTAAAAAAGAGGAGATTGTTGAGATAGTTGCTACTTAGTTTTTCGAGTTTGATATTCTTGCAACTTGTATATTTTTTATGATTTCAAATATTATTGATTTAATTATTTTGGAAGAATTATTTTGCTCTTGTATGTACTAACATTTCAAGTAAATCATACTCTGAATTATTGAAGACTTCAAATCAAGATTAGTTTAGACTTTATTGTAATTGAATATGTATTTTTGATTTTATTGACTCTGAGAGAGTATGATTAAAATTAAGTTGAAATTACTAAACGACAAGAGGGGGGGTGAATTGTAAAAGTCTTTTTCTTAATAAAATTATCCCTAAACAAGAGTTCTAAATTTTTTTTTTTTTTTGAAATTTTAAAACAAAGATTTATGCAATTTTACTTTCACAAAATTTCACATGCAATAGATATGACAAATTTAAAATGCAAGCAAAAAGTAAACAACGATAAGGAAAGAACACACCAAGAATTTTATAGTGGTTCGGTCAAAATATGACCTACGTCCACTCCCCGGAGTCCTCCACTCCGGGATTTTCACTATCAAAATAGTTCTCCTTTTGCCCCCCTCGGCAAGGCGGAGAAGCCTGTACAAACCTCCCTTTCACCAACCCGGCGTGGCGGAATACCAAACTCTATTTTCGCCCTCCTGGCGACGGCAGAGAACCTTCTCGTTTTTCTCCCTCCTGGAGAAGGCAGAGAACCTCGAGGTAACGGATGTAGACGAGCCTTTCCCTTGGAGATCCTCCCTCAAATCCTTCTCGGGCCACAGGAGAATTCAAAATTAGCCGTTAATGTTCGTACAGTATGATTACCAATCGTACAGTACGATCTTCATAAACAGCCGTCGTCCTGGTACGAAGATGTACGAACAGTTCAAAAACAATTCGTACTGTACGATAATATCGTACGGTATGATTCAACAAGATACTATTCGTACAGGACGATGGTCTGGACGATCGGATGTCGTCTCTGTTCATCGTATGGTACGATTACTATCGTACAGTACGATGTGACAAAAAAGAAGAGATCGTCCAGGACGATATCCGGGACGATCATACTTCGTCTCTGTTCATCGTATGGTACGATCTAGTTCGTACAGTACGATGTTTAAATTTTAATTAGGCCTGGATTACATGCACTAATCACGGGTTAATTTAAGTAAGTATTAAAAACGTATCGTACCGTACGAACCTGTTCGTGCAGTACGAACGACGCAAAATCACTTACTTAAACTAAGTCACGGCTAGGGTTTTGGATCTGAACATATCGTACAGTACGATCTATTCACAGATTTTGCCCACGTAGCTTGGATCGTACGGTACGAAATAAAATCGTACAGTACGATCTCCAGAGAAGAATTTTAGTTATATTTTATAGTTAAAAAAGAACTCTCCCCCTGTGTGTGTGCATGGTTGCTCTTACTCTTACGCATTTTGGCCAGACTCAATAAAGTAAAAATACAATAAATGAAAAATACAATGTTTGACTCATACTCCTAATCTACCCGGTCTTGAGTCTTCCTTTCTTCCTGAGTCACTTGTGATCTTCCTGAAATGTTATTGCTCAAGGAAAATAACAAATAAAATAATAATCAATGAAAAGCAGTTCCAAAACACTCATTATTTGGCATCATCAAAATCTCAAACTCGGGGTCATGGGTTGCAACATAAGTAACTGAGCACACACAACCCAGGGGAGAGTTTAAAATTCATATTTTAAAATTAATAGTATTATATGTATCACTTCATACGGGATGATCTGATTAGGTGTTTTCCCCGATAAGTAGTTGAATGAATAAAAATGAAATTATTTTTATGTATGGATCGTACGGGACAATCCAAGTTCATAAATGCTTTCACAAGTATGAATGTCACGGGTCCATCTTGGCTCAAAAAAAATTTTCTATGTATGGATCATACAGGACTATCCCAGTTCATACATGCTTTCACGAGTACGAACGTCTCGGGTTCCAGGTCTTGCAAAAATAATTTTTCAAAGTATGGATTATACTGTACGAACCTAGTTCATACATGCTTTGATGATTACAAATGTCTTGGGTTCCATGTTACACAAAAATCATTTTTTGAAGTATGGATCGTATTGTACGAACCCAGTTCATGCATACTTTCATAAGTAATATCAACTTGGGTTCCAGGTCATGTAAAAATAATTTTTCTAAGTATGGATCATATTGTACAAACCCAGTTCATACATGCTTTCATGAGAACAATATTCTCGGGTTCCAGGTCGCATAAAAATAATTGGATCGTACTATACAAACCCAGTTCATACATGCCTTCTAGAGTACAAAAATGTTAGGGCCCATTTCTTCCCAACATTTTGTATAGATGAATTCTAAAATTTTCTAACTGTTCATCCTGGAAGAACATGCTTCATACAGAATAATGATCGGGTACAAAATGATTTCATACTGATTCACAATAGGTTCGTATGTAATAATATTTAAACTATTGAAACGTACAAAATTTGATAATACTATACGATCATGTACGCTCAAAATTAAAAAATTTAGTTTTTTGGATAATTTTTCATGTCTTTTGTATAAAAGGTCCATTAGGAACTGACATAAAAAATATTGAATTCATAATTTTTTAAGAGCAACTAAAGGAGAGAGTGTGAGGAGTCTTTGTGAGAGAATCCTTTAAAAGTTTGACAGGGATGTTAAGCCCTAATGAACTAGTCCCGAGGCTAACTATAAAGGGGTGTGAATTGATATTTTAAAAAATCTTTCAATCAAAAACACAATCTTAAACCAAAACTAAGATTCACCATAGAAATCAAAGTGAGAAAATTAAATGTGGAAGTAGTAATAAAGAACAAAAAAATTTATAGTGGTTCGATCAATATGACCTACGTCTACTCCCTGGAGGTGCCCTCCGAGTATTGCACTAAACTCAGTGTCTCTCCTTTTGCCCCCACAACAAGGCGGAAAAGCCTTTACAAACCTCCTTTCCACCAACCAAGGTGAGGCAAAGAACCCAACTCCTTTTGCTTCCTCCAGAAGTAGGTAGAGAACCCAACTCCTTTTGCTTCCTCCTGAAGCAGGTAGACAACCTTGATCAGATACTTAATTAGATGACTGGAGAAGACGACGATGGATCCTTGCTTGGAGAAAAATTTGTGAAACCCCTCACAAACTCTTCCTCAAAAGATCCTCTCTCTCTCCCTTGCTCTCCTTCTCCTCTTAGCTCTCTCAGTTAGAATAATAGAAAAATATATATTTTTTAAAAGGAATAAGAGGTCTTAAATAGAATAGCTTTATAATAGCTCTTAATTGCAACAAACTGACTTTGTCATCCAAGATGATATGAATATTGTCCTATACGATTAGTATAAATTAAGCTCAATCATCCAGGATGATTTGGGTTCATCAAGAGGTTTTTAGTCATGTTATATAGGATGATAGTATATCATTCTGTATGATTAGTAGAAGTCATAGAATATCACTCAAAATAACGCATTGGATGGGTGTCTGTACGATGGAAAAAAGGATTGTTCGTCCAGGCCGATATCACGATCGTCCCGGATGATTAGTTCAAATCTTTGCATATTGTCAGAATATCGCCCTAAATAGAAGTTTGCCAACATTTGATTATCCAGGAACTACTAAGGTTTTTGAACGGATTGTCCCAACCGATTCTACAAACATCCATGATGATATGATTGAGCAATCAAACCTTAATTACTTTACTTAATCACCATATTAATTTAGGAATGATTGTGTTCTATTGTCAAGGATGATGTCCTTGATAATGTCCAAAAATAAAAGCAACCTAAATAGATCTAGCAGCTGATTCTTTTTATTTGAGCCTATCATCCTGGCAAAAACAAATATCATCTAGGACAATGAGCTTAATGATGGCTGCCTTAACCAAGATGCCCTAATTAGGGTTTCTATTTCTAACTGATCATCCAAGCCACTTTTGGAATCATCCTGGAAGATGTGACAAAAAATTATAAACTCTAAAAATAATCAAAAAATTTCCCCCATATTTTTGTGTGCAATGTTACTTAGCATCAGGAACCATATTGTTTACAATTGACTCAAGAAAAGGAAAAGATTATAAACTAACTTAGACCTAGTCTATCTAATCTTAAGTTGGTTCAAATTGACATTTGATTCTTATGGATCTGAAATGTTAGTAGGTAAAACAGTCATAGAGAAATAGAAGTGTTTGTTATCATCAAAATTATATTTCCTGAGAATAGATTCACATTAATCTCCACCTTTTTTATGATTATAAACACAAAAATAATTAGAGTAGTTCTAAGCAGTTTAATGGAAATAGTGTGAAGAAATAAATACGGTTCAAATAGTTCAACTAATAAATATAAAACATAACAGAAAGTACAAACTAGAATAGTATAGCTACTCCCCCTTTTGACATCACCAAAATGAGGGAAACTAGAAAAGAAACAAAGCATATATTACCAGGCAGAAATAAACTACACCAAGAAAAAATTAAATGACATCATGAAAATAAACTAAAAGTAAGATGACACCTGATCATCCGAAGGAGGAGGAGGTGGTGGTGGTGGTGTCTGAGGGTGAAAGAAACTGGAAAGAGTCATGAACTGCTCCTCATACTAGGCCATGTCCTAGTCATGCTGGTGCTACTGGTGAGCCATGTAGGAGTCAAAGCAAGTAATATTCTCAGTATGTTGCAGCTCTTGCTCAGCAATGTAGGTCTCAAACTGTGTATTCCAATGGTTGAATCGCTCCACCTGCTGATCCAACTGAGAGTGCTAGTGGAGCAGAGTAAGTGATGGAATAGGTGCAAGAGCTGCCTCCTCATCGGCTCCCTCGGCTTCCTATTGCCCTGGGTGGAGAAGAGTACTTTGAATGAAGTGGAACGAGTTGTTTGAGTAGAAGGTAAGCTGAAAGTTTGGTGGGTAGGATATTGGAAGTTGTATTTGGATTCTAGGATATAAGCAATAATATATCCTAGGGCAAGATTGGGCTTCCTACTATGTCCTGGATTATGAATACTAGTCAGATGCTTTAATGTATCAAAAAATTAAAACAGTGGCATTAAACTCATGATGGGCTGAAATGTAGAAAGTGGTGATCGAAAGGAGTGGAGTGATATGAATGCGATTACAAGCTTTTGGAAGAATAGAGGTGCGTAACAGTTCTTTAGGGATGCTAAGCCCTTAAAAACTAACCCGAGGCTAACCAACAGTGGGGGAGAATTGGTATTTTAAAAAATTTCTTAAGCAAAGCACAAAACTAAAATCAAAACAATTCACCATAAAGAGTAACAGATGCAGAAATTGAATTCATAAATGAAAAAAGAAACATCACAATAGATTTATAGTGGTTCGGTCAAACCTTGACATACGTCCACTCCTAAGAGGCACCCTCAGAGTATTCCACTAACTGTGTCTCTCCTTTAGCTCCCACAGGTAGGCAGAGAAGCCTTTATAATAGACTCTTTTTTATCAACCCCAACACGGTAGAGAACCAACTCTTTTTACTTCCTTTCGAAGCGGGCAGAGAACCCGGACCTTTTACTGAAGTAGACCTCCTAAGAACCTCCTAAGGACGAAGGACGAAGAATGGAGAAGACAACTTGGAACCTTCCTTAGAGCAACCTTTGTGAACCCTCTCATATACTCCCCCTCACAAGTTCCTCTCTCTCTCTTTATCTCTCTCTCTCTCCCTCTCTCTCTATCTCTCTCTTTCTCTCTCTCTCTCTCTCTCTCTCTCTCTCCTCCTCTCCGTAGGCTCTCTTAGGTCAAGATAGCAACACTCAAGGTCTTTTGCATGAGAAAATTTGGGTCCTTTAATTAGAATTTCAAAAACTGACATTATCGTCCAGGATGATATTTCTATCATCCTGTACGATCAGTACAAATTAAGCTCAATCAACCTAGACGACATGGGATGATAAGAAGAAATTTTGTTCACATTATCTAGGACTATATAATGTCATCCTGTATGGTTAGTTCAAATCATAGATTATCGGCCAGAAAATCACTCGAAAAGGAGGTCTAGACGATCCAAAATTAGCTTGATCGTCCAGGCCGATCTCACGATTGTCCCAGATGATTAATTCAAAACCATTGAAAATCATCCAAAACATCGCTCAAAAAAGAGTTGGTTAATGTTTGATCGTCCAGGAGCAACCAAGGATTTTTGAACTGATCATCTCGGATGATCCAGCGATCGTCCAGGATGATGTGATCGTATCAATCAAGCCTTAATTATTTTCCTTAATTACCAAATTAAATTAGGGATAATTATGTTAAATCGTCAAGGCCGATGTAATGGATAAGCATGGTCGATGTCCAAAAATAAATCTTTCCTAAATAGATCTGGTCGCTGATTCTTTCTAATATGAGCCTATCATCCTGGCCGATACAAGGATCGTTCAGGACGATGTTCTTAATGAAGGCTATCTTAACTAGGATGCCTTAAGTAGGATTTCTATTTTTAGTCGGATCATCTTGGACTATATGAATATCGTCCAGGACGATGTACTCAAAATAAAAAATAATAGAAAAACTCTCAAGTGTGTGTGTGCAAGGTTACTTAGCATCAGGAACCACTTTTACATTGGACTCAAGAAAGGAAAAATTAAAAACTGACTCAAACTAAATCTACCCAATCTTGAGATGGCTTGAGTTGCATTTGATCTAATGGACCTAAAAATTTATTAGGGGCAAAGTAGTCGCAGATAATTATGAATGTTTGCTATCATCAAAAGTCTAATCCGTAAACTTAGATTTGCAACAATCTCCCCCTTTTTAATAATGGAAAACATAATCAAAAAATTTTAAACAGTTTCGACAGTCTAATAGAAATAGTGTAATAAAAAATAGTTTATTAAATTCCAGAATAAAAATACATGGTACAGCAGACTACTCCCCCTTTTGAGATCACACAAAGGAGGAAAAAACTAAAAAAAATAGAACAAAAACAAAAACAACCATAAGAAAAACAAACTACAAAAAAATAACATAATAAATAGAAAAATAAAGAGATGAGGGACCTTGATCATCAAACGGAGGAGGTGGTGGTGGTGGTGGTGAAAAGTAACTAGTCAAAGTGGCAAATTGAGATCCGAACCAGGCCATGTCCTGGTCATGCTGGTGCTGCATGCGAATGATGTCCTCAGTATGTTGCTGCTCCTGTGCAGCAATATAGGCCTCAAAGCGGGTCTCCTAATGATCAAATCTCTCCACCAACTGATCCAACTGAGAGTGCTGGCAGAGAGGAACAGGTGCAGGATGAGGAGCGGGAGCCTCCTCCTCTTCAGCCCCCTGATCTTCCTCATCTCTTGGGTGGAGATGACTACTGTGAAGGATGTTGAAGGAACTGTTTGTGTAGAAGGGTGGCTGAAGGTCGGGAGGAGCAAGATATTGAAGGTTGTATTTGGATTCTAAAACATATGCAATAATGTGTCCTAGAGCAAGATTGGGCTTCCTTCTATGACCTAGATCTCTAATTGTAGTCAAATGTTTGATGTAGCAAAAGATCAGGTCGGTTACATTGAATTCACAATTGGTCATGATATAGAAAATGGTGAGTGAAAGAAGGGGAGTGATATGGATTCAATCGCCGGCTTTGAGAATCATAGAGGTGCAAAAGACGTGCTATATCATCCAAGTATCTTTAAGTAAAGAGCTAGTCTCCCCAACATGAAAGGGGGCATTAGTGCTGGATTAGTTAAAATCAGGAAGAGAAACCAGGGTATGCAGCTTATCGCTAGTGGTGGAAAGCTATAGCAATTATGCATAATCCTGATATGTGATCTCGACAGGGCGTCGATTCACAAATGAGGTAAGAACAGTGTAGGAAGAATTGATTCGGAGGTTGGCATAAAATTCAAAGAGAAGTTCAGAATTAAAAGGGATTAAGAGAGTGAGAATAAAACATAAAGAGGTGTGAGTGAATAGGTCGAGTACCGGGAAGGAGAGGTGGTTTGGATTGATTGATTTGGAGAGAGTAATGTTGCAATCTTTGTATCAGTGGTAGGTAGCCTAATCGTCTGTCTCCAAAAATTGAGGGTTTAGTATGGCCCTCGAGGAGCTTCCGATGTGTAACGGGAATGCTTGCCACTAGCCATTAGTAGAGAATAGCAGGAACAGGTAATAAGAAGCCAAAGGAAGAGTTTGGTGTAAAAAATCTTGTTGGACGGCTCAGAATTTAATGGATCAGCCAGATCGTTTAGGCCAATCGCAGCATCATCCCGGATGATCCAGTGCAATTATTATGGCTGGCCGATTTGTCAAAAAGGTGCTTCGACCATCTGAGACGATCAGATATCATTCTGGATGATTTGACAAAGGCGATCGTCCTGAGGAGTCAGGTCGGATGACCGTTGAAAAAGCAGATCATCCAGGTCGATTATGTGGATCGTCAAGGATGATGCTCAATAATGGATCGTACCAACCAAATTTAAAATGTTTTAAATCATATGCCATGCTTATCAAACAAGAAGAATAGTGGACCGTGCATGATAATTATCCAAAAATGGATCATCCCAGGCAAATTTATAGATTTTAAACATGCTGACACATGTTTCATCCAAGACAAACAGGTGAATCGGACGGGATGATTAAGATGATTGTAACAAAGGATGATCATATTGTCCAAGATGATAATGGATCTTCTAGGATGATGAAGAACTGAAAAAGTTAAAATATTTAGCAGATGGAGATTTTGAAGAAAGATGAGCAGATCATCCAGTACGATTTAAATATCATCTAGGATGAGTTTAAAAAAAATTGAAATCAGAGGAAGGATGGAGATGATCAGAGAAGGACCAAAAAAAATGAAATCAACTAAAAAAATAATGATAAAACACGAAAAAGGCATAAAAACTAGCAAAAAAGAAAGTTTATTTTTTTCAAATCAATGCATGAACATGATATAGTCTCCATGTGATTGATTTTAAAAATTTGTAAGTTAAGGAGTTAACAACATCAAAAATCTAAAAAAATGGTAAAATATCCGATCATGTTAACCGTAAGCTCGGACTTCTTTTAGGGTAAAATCATTTTTTGAAATCAAAGGCCTAACTCAAAATAATCAATTGGAGAAATAAAAGAGATCCAATCAAGACTTGGTTTCAGAAAAATATCTTATTGAATAATGTATCAAAGTATTTGTTACACTCATGAAATTCAAAATCAAGTCCTTGAAAATCTCAAGTGATACATGAAATCTTCTAAATTTTAAGAGTTGGAAGAAAGGAAGATAGCTTTCTTTTTGATGGGCTCATTTTATGCCTATTGTCCATTGAATGACGCATTTTGCGCATTTTTTGCTTTTGGCATCATTGGCCACATTTTTTATTTTTTTTTTATTTTTTACAAAATAGATTCTTTTCCAAAACTTTTAAATATTCTTAATTGTGAGTATATCTTCTAGATATTAGAGAAGAAAAACTCACTCTCTAGTATAAGGAAGAACAATCCATAAAACAGAATAAAAAATTATATGAGAGATGCATTGACAGGAAAACGAGAGATCTTGAAGTAAAAAAAAACTTTGATTATTATAAATATTAGCTAGATTATTGTAGCATGATAGAAAAGATCTCAATTACAAAATCCAGTTGTTAATTTGAGATAGACTCTTGTTTAGAAAAAAAATTTCATCACCAAAACAGATTAGAGAGAGAGACACAATCAATGGTGTTTTTATCCTTTAGGAGATTAAGAGATGTAAAACATTAACTACAATTTTTTAAAAAGATAAAAATAAGGTATAAGATATCAATTCAACGATGATTTAGAAAAGAAAAAGAAGGCATACAAAAAATGAACTACCGAAAAGCAAATAAAATAATTACAAAAAAAAATAAACAATAAAAAAACTAACAAAAGATAAAGCTGAGTAATCTTTAGATAACAGATCAAAAAATAAGCAAAAATCAAGTTTATGCATTAATATTAATCACACCCAATCTGGTCCTTAAAGTGCTAAAAGTTTCGAAGGCTAGTGGTTTAGTAAATATGTCAGCCAGTTGATTCTCAGTCAACACATGGTGTAACTCAATGTCTCCCTTAGTAACATGGTCTCTAAAAAGTGATGCCTTATGTCAATGTGCTTAGTCCTTGAATGTTGGATAGGATTCTAAGAAATGCATATGGCACTACTGTTGTCAAAAGAACTGAGATGGTGCCTACAGGTAATCCTAAATCTAGTACATGTTGTTTTAACCAATGGACTTGGGCCACACAAATTCCTAAAGCAATGTACTCGGCTTCAGCAGTGGAAAGTGAAACAAAGTTTTGCTTTCTACGAGACCAAGAGACTAAAGACTGTCCTATGAATTGACAAGTTTCATAAGTGCTTTTTCTATCCACCTTACATCCTGTAAAATTAGAATTAGAATATCCAATAATCTCAAAAGAAGTGCTCTGCTAAGGGTACAAGATTCCTAAGTTGTGGGTCCCTAAAAGGTATCTAAGAATTCTCTTAACTACAGTCAGGTGGGATTCCTTAGTGTCAGCTTGAAATCTAGCACAAAGACAAATGCTAAATATTATATCAGGTTAGCTAGCAGTTAGGTAAAGTAAGGATCCAATCATCCCTTTGTACTTTTTTTGATCATCAGACTTCCCACTTGGGTCCTTATCCCACTGAACACTAGACATCAAGGGACTATTAATTGGCTTGGCTTTATCAATCTCAAACTTCTTCAAGATTTCCTTTATGTATTTTGATTAATTTAGAAAGGTTCCATCATCTAATTATATTATGCTAAATCCCAAAATGTAGGACAACTCTTTCATCATACTCATCTTAAACTCTCTACTCATTATTTTAGAAAACTCATCACATAGTCTCTTATCAGAAGATCCAAAAAGTATATCATCGACATAGATCTGAACAAGGAGTAAATCATCTTTTAATTTCCTCATAAAAGGAGTAAATCATCTTTTAGTTCAAATTTGAGTACAATCATCCTGATCATCGCTCAGAATAAATGCTGGCCGATATTAATCATCCAGGACAATGTCCTGACCGATTTTGTAATTGGCCAGGCCAATGTGATCGTATCAATCAGCCTTAATTACTTTCCATAATTGCTAGATTAATTTAGGCATAATTGTGCTGTAACGTCTAGGGCAATATAGAGATCATCCTGGCCAATAATTTAAAATAAATAATACCTAAATTGATTATGGCAACTAATTCTTTCTAATTTGAGCCTATCGTCTTGGCCGATACAAGTATCATCTAGGATGATTTTCTTAATGACGGCTGCTTAACCAGGATGCCCTGATTAGAGTTTCTAGTTTTGGTTAAATTGTCCTGGCTGATATGAACATCGTCCAGGCCAATGTACTCAAAACAAAAAAATTCAAAAAACCCCTCAAGTGTGTGTATGCAAGGTTACTTAGCATCAGGAACCACTTTTATAATTGACTCAAGAAAGGAAAACATACAGGCTTGACTCAACCTAAATCTACCCAATCTTGAGCTAGCTTGAGTTGCGTATTATCTTGTGGACCTAAGAAGTTAGTAGGCAAGGAAGTCGCAGGAAATCTTGAATGTTTTCTATCATTAAAAGTCTAGAACATAAACTCAGATTTGCAACAATCTCCCCCTTCTTGATGATGGCAAACATAAACAGAGAATTCCAAGTAGTTATGGCAGTTCAGAAAAAAATAGTGTGATGAAAAAATAGTTCACTAAGTTCCAGAATTTAAAGTACAAGATTCATCAAACTACTCCCCTTTTGACATCACAAAAAGTAGGGAAACAGAACATAAAAAAAATAAAAAACATAAGAAAAACAAACTACAGAAAATGGAAACTAAAACTAGAAGAGAAACAAACTAGAAAAACACAAAGAAAATTAGAGAACGTGGGCCCCTGATCATCAGACGAAGGTGGTGGTGGTGGTTGCTGAAAGTAACTAGAGAGCGTAGCAAACTGTGCCCCAAACCAGGCCATGTCCTGGTCATGCTACTACTACTAGTGTGTAACATAGGCATTGAAATGGGTCTCAAACTGATCAAATCTCTCTACCAACTGATCCATCTATGAGTGCTAGCAAAGAGGAATAGGTTCAGGAATAGGAGCTAGAGCCTCCTCCTCCTCCTCCCCCAAGCTTCCCCATCCCCTGGGTAGAGACGAGTACTGTGAAGGGTGTTGAAGGAATTGTTTGAGTAAACTGGCGGCTAAAGGTCGAGAGGAGCAGTATATTGAAGCTGGTATTTACATTCTAGAACATATGCAATGAGGTGTCTTAGATCAAGATTGGGCTTTCTTCTATAACCTGGATCTTGAATGGTAGTCAAATGCTCGATGTAGCGAAAGATCAGGTCTGTGGCATTAAATTCTCCATGGGACAAAATATAAAAGGTAGTAAGTGAAAGAAGTAGAGTGATGTGGACTCGGTCCCTGGCCTTTGGAATAACAGAAGTGCGAAGGACATGCTAGATTGTCTTAGCATATTTGAGTAAAGAGCTAGTCTCTCCAACATGAAAGTGTGCGTTGGTGTGGCAAAAAAGTGATTTGTAGTAGACCAGTCAAAGTCAGGATTAGAGTTAAGGGTATACAGCTTATCCCTAGTGGTGGACAGCTGCAACAGTTCAGCACAATTCTGATATATGATCTCAACAGGAAGTCGATTCACATAAGAGGTGAGAGAAGTGTATGAAGAATTTATGCGGAGGTTTGCATAAAATACAAAAAGAAGTTTAGAACTAAAGGGGACTACGAGGGTGATAATAAAGCAAAGAAAAGTGTGAGTAAAAAGATCCAGTATCGGATAGAAGAGATAGGCTAGATTAATTATGCGGGAGAGAGTAATGCCGCACTATTTATAACGGTGGTAGGCAGCTTGATCGTCTGCCTCCCGAAAATGAGGGTCCATCGTGCCCCTTGAGGAGCTTCCAGATGTTTGACGAGCATGTTTCCCTCCATCCAATAGTAGAAAAAGCAATGGGAAAACAGGGAGTGGTAAGCAAGGGAAAGAGATTGTGTGGAAATTCTGGCTGGAGGGCTATGAATTTAAATGTTTGGCCGGATCATCAAGGCCAATCGCAGGATCATCTAAAATGATCTAGTGCAATTATTATGAATAGTCTGATTGTTCGAAAAGGCAATTCGATCGTCTGAGACGATCAGATATCATCTGGCATGATTAGACACAGACGATCATCCCGAGGAGTTAGATCAAAGGACCATTTAAAAAAGCAGATCGTCCAGGCCGATTAGGTAGATCATCCAGGATGATGCTCAATAATGGATCGTACCGGCCAAATTTAAGACAATTTAAATCATGCGCCACATGTATCATTTAGGACGAACAATGGATCGTCCAGTATGATTATCCAAAATGGATCATCCCAGGCAACTTTAAGGATTTTAAATGTACTGATATGTGTATCGTCTAGGACGAACAGGTGTATCAAACATGACGATAACCAATAAATGCATCATCCAGGATGAAAAAAGATATCGGCCGGGATGATCAAGATGATTGTAGAAGAGGTCGATCATATCATCTATGATGATAAAGCATCCTCCAGATGATGAGAGCAAAAAAGTCAGAATATTTAACATATGGAGTTCTTGAAGCACGAAAAACTGATCATCCAGGATGATATGAAAACCGACCAAGACGATGTGACAAAAAATTTAAATCAAAGGAGGGATGGAGATGATCAGAGAAGGCCTAAAAATAATAAGATAAAAAAATAACAATGAGAAACCAAAAGCTAATTTTTTTTAATCAAGGCATGAACATGATATAGTCTCCATGTGATTGATTTTAAAAATTTATAAGTTAATGAGTTAACAACTTCAAAAATCCAAAAATAATGGTGAAATATTTGATCATGTTAAACATAAGCTTGGACTTCTTTTAGGGAAAAATTTTCTTTTGAAATCAAAGTGCCTAACTCAGAAAAAACTTTTGGATAAGAAAATGAGATCCAATCAAAAATTAGTTTGAGAAAAATATCTTATAAAATAATATATCAAAGTAGTTTGTTAAATCGCAAAACTCGAAATCAAGTCCTTGAAAATCTCAAGTGATATATGAAATCTTCTAAGTTTTAAGAGTTAGAAGAAAAGAATATAGCTTTCTTTTTAATGGGCTCATTTTATGTCTCTTGTCTATTGAATGGCGCACTTTACGCATCTTTTGATTTTTGATACACTTTGTGTATATATTATTTTTTTTCAATTTGGCGTTATTGTGCATTTTTTTTATTTTTGGCATCATTGGCCACTTTTTTTTATTTTTTTGAAAGCTAGATTCTTTTCCAAAAACTCTTAAATATTCTTAATTGTGAGTATATCTTCCAGATATTAGAGAAGAAAAACTCACTCTTTAATATAGGGAAGAATAATCCACAAAACAAAATAAAAAATCATGTGAGAGATGCATTGACAGGATAACGAGAAATCTTGAAGTAACATAAAAACTTTGACTATTATGGTATAAGCTAGATTACTATAACAAGGTAGAAAAGATCTCAATTACAAAATCCAATTGTTAATTTGAGATAGACTTTTGGTTAGAAAAGAAATTTTTACCACCAAAATAGGTTAGAGAAAGAGACACAATCAACGGTGTTTTTACCATTTAGCAGATTAAGAGATGTAAAGCATCAACTCCAAATTTTCAATATAAAAAACAAGGCATAAGATATCAATTCAGCGATGATTTGAAAAGAAAAAATAAAGCACGGCTTATGGAATACTAAAGTACCAAAAACAAAACAACTAACCAAAAAAGAAATAAAAAAAATTTAGAAAAATACAATAAAGTAATCAGCAGATAAAACATCAGTAGAAATCAAGTTCATGCATTAATGTCAACCACACCCAATCTGTTCCTTAAAGTGTTGAAAGTATTGAAGGCCAGTGGTTTAGTAAAAATGTCAGCCAGTTGATTCTCAGTCGCCACATAATGAAACTCAATATCAGCCTTAGTCACATGGTTTCTAATAAAGTGATGCCTAATGTCAATGTGCTTAGGCCTTGAATGTTGGATAAGATTCTTAGAAATGCAGATGGCACTAGTGTTGTCACAAAGAATTGAGATGGTGCCTACAGGTAATCCTAAATCTAGTACTTGCTGTTTTAGCCAAAGGAGTTGGGCCACACAACTTCCTAAAGCAATGTACTCAGCTTCATTAATAGAAAGACCAACATAGTTTTGCTTTCTATTAGACTAGGAGACTAAAGATTGTCCTATGAATTGGCAAGTTCCAAAAGTGCTTTTTTTATCCACCTTACATTCTATAAAATCTGAATTAGAAAATCTAATAATCTCAAAAGAGGTGTTGTGCCTAGGGTACCAAATTCCTAGGTTTTGGGTTCCTAAAAGGTATATAGGAATTCTCTTAACTACAGTTAGGTTGGACTCCTTAAGGTCAGATTGAAATCTAGCACAAAGATAAACGCTAAATATTATATCAAGTCGGCTAGCAGTCAGGTAAAGTAAGGATCCAATCATCCCTCTGTACTTCTTTTGATCAACTGATTTTCCATTTGGGTCCTTGTCTAATTGAATTCTTAAGGTCATGGGAGTACTAATTGGCTTGGCTTTGTCCATTTCATATTTCTTCAAGATTTCCTTTATGTACTTTGTTTGCCTAAAAAAGGTTCCATCATCTAATTGTCTAATGCTAAACCCCAAAATATAGGACAATTCTCCCATATACTCATCTCAAACTCCTTACTCATTATTTTAGAAAAATTGTTGCATAGCCTTTTATCAGAAGATCCAAAAATTATATCATCGACACAGATCTGAACAATGAGTAAATCATCTCCTACTTTCCTCAGGAAAAGGGTGGTGTCTACACTCCCTTTAAAAAACTCCCTTTCTAGTAAGAATGTGCTAAGCCTCTCATATCAAGCTCTGGGAGCCTGCTTTAATCCATACAAGGCCTTTTTTTACAAACACATCCTTTTTTATTTCCCCATTTAAAAATGCACTCTTAACGTCCATTTGGAAAAGCTTAAATCCTTTATAACAGGCAAAGGATAATAGCAATCTAATGACTTCCAATCTAACTACAGGGGGAAAAGTCTCCTCAAAATCTATCCCTTCTATTTGGTCACACCCCTTAGCCACTAATCTTGCCTTATTCCTAACCACCACTCCAAAATCATTCACCTTATTTCTTAATGACCCACTTGGTTCCAACTACACATTATTCCTTAGGTCTTTCTACAAGCTCCCAAACATCATTCCTAACTAATTGGTTCAACTCCTCCTACATGGCTAAGATTCAAAACTCATCAGAAAGGGCTTGGTTTATGTTGGTGGGTTCAGTCATTTAGATAAAGGCAGAGTGGTTCACTTCCTTCTTAAGTCCATGTCTAGTCCTAACTCTATCAAAATGGTCTCTTAAGATCAGATCTTTAGTGTGACTCAAAGAGTATCTCCAATCTCTAGGCAAAGTTTATAAAGGTTCAACCCTTTCCTATAGATTTACATTTTCTACTCCTTGGATAACCTTTCCTACTCCTTCAGTGTTTTGGTGCTTTACCTTCTTCTCTAAATTTTCTACTCCAGTGGTAATCTCTCCAACATCATCATTATCCTCAACTCTAGGCTTTGTAGGATCAAACTCATCAAACACTACATGTGTAGTCTCTTCCTCCACCAAAGTCTTCTTATTAAACATCCTAAAAGACTTACCAACACTAGAATATCCTAAGAACACTCCATCAAATTTTGGGTCAAATTTTATTAAGTGAGACTACGCATTATTGTGAATGAAAACCTTACAATCAAAGACATGAAGGTGGGAAATATTGGGTGTCCTACCCTTAAGGATCTCATATGGTATCTTATCTAATTTGGCTCTGACATTCACCATATTCAATACATAACAAGCTGTGTTAACCGCTTCAGCCCAAAAGTATTTTGGAAGTGAATACTTAGCAAGCATGGCTCTAACAGCTTCCACTAAGATCTGGTTCTTCCTTTCAGCTACCCTATTCTGCTGAGGGGTCCTAGGGGCTGAGAAGTTGTGGTTCATCCCCTTATCCTCATAAGTCTCCAAATTTCTTATTTTCAAACTCTCCTCCATGGTCACTATGGATGGTCAAGATCTCACAACCTAGATTTTTCTGAATCCAAGTGAAGAAGACTCTAAGCTCATCAAATGACTCATTTTTGTGTGATAGTAATCTAATCCAAGTAAATCTTGAGTAGTCATTGACAATCACAAAACTATAGACTTTCCCTCCGAAGATGGCAAAGCTAACGGGTCCAAAAAAATCCATGTGAAGGACTTCTAAAGGTCTAGAGGTGCTAATGTCCTTAATGGAGTGAAAAGTGGAGTGGATTTTTTTTCCTAATAGGCAGGCATCACAAAGGTGGTCTTCTGAAAACTTAAGCTTGGGGACACTTCTAACCAGGTCTTTTTGGGTCACTTTCTTAAGATTTTCATACTGGCATGACATAATCTCCCGTGCCACAACCTTGAATCATCAATAACAGTTTTTAAGCAAAATGAAGCAGCACATTCAATGTTATTTAAATCAAGCATGTAGACGTTGTTGATCTGCTTTCCCAGTAAAACAGTGTTATTATTTATGCTCATAATGCATAAATTTGCCAGAAATTTTATGATGAAGCACTTGTCGCAAAGCTGACTGATGCTGAGCAAGTTATGTTTCAGTCCATCTAAAAGCAAAACATTTTTAATCAGAAGATTCTTGGAATTACCAATTATACCTGCTCTTACCACCATCCTAATGGTGTTGTCTCTATGAGTCACCTTGCCTCCTGTCTTGGTCTGCAGCACTATGAATTGATTGGCATCGCCAGTCATATATCGAGAGCATCCTCTGTCCAGGTACCACATACTCTCACGAGGCCTTTTGTGAGAGCTTGCCTACAAAATTATCAGATTTCAGATTTAGGAACCCAAATATGTTTGGGTTCCTTCTTATGGAAAGTAGAATGCAATGCATGTTGTGGATCATGTAACTTGGGTCTCTAGACCCAATGTGGGCTATGGTGAATGGTGCAAGTGTGTGCTATGTGTCCTAGCATGTCACATGAAAAACATCTAACTCCAGGAAAATGATACCCTAATCTACTTCTATGGTGATGCTTTTTGTGTGATGCATGAAATGAAGATTTTTTATTTTCAATGGTTTTTAAATTTTCTAATTTTTTATATTCTTTTTCTAACTCAGAATGGGACAATTTTAAAGAATCATGAGATTCAGATAATTCAACATGCTTTTATTTAACGCATCAAACTCATCAAGTAAAGTCATATAATTTGAATCAATTATAGAATGATCTTTGAGAAGACTTTCATGCTCTTTTTATAAATTAAAAAATTCCAATTTCAGGCTAGCATAATTTTTCTTAAGTTTCCTATATGATGCATGTATTTTTCAGAAACTTTAAGGAGTTGCTCATATGTTAGTTTACAAACCTCTTCTTGGTCACTTTGACCAAGATTATTGCCCTCCATTAAGCACAAGTTTGTTGTCTCCTCCTCAAATTCAGTTTTAGAGGAATCTGATGCAGAATCCGCCAAGAACAACTTTTGGAATTTCTTTTTGCTCTTTCGTTTTTTGAAGTTTGGTTTCTCCTCACCCTTCTCCTTATTTGGGTGTGCTTTTAACGTAGGACAATCAGCTTTAACGTGCCTAAGCTTCTTGCATTCAAAGCAAATTATTTCATTGGAATTCTTAAAATTTTTGCTACCCTTACCTTTATTCCACTTTTGATGATTCTTGTGTTTCTTCCTTAGAAAGCTCTTAAATTGCCTTGTGATTAAAGTAGTAACATCATCGTTTTCAGACCCGAAAGAGTTAGTGTCCGAATCGTTCGTCTTAAGTGCCACTATTTTCTCTTTCTTCCTTTCACCTGCATCAAGAATTATTTGGTTCACCCCTTGCTCATAAGCAATGAGTGAACCAAGTAAGTTATTGATTGAATATGTATTTAAATCTTTAGATTCAGATATTGCAATAATTTTTGCATCAAAAGAGGATGACAAACATCTTAAAATTTCGTTTACTTTTTCATAGTTAGAAAGTTCTCTTCCTAATACATGTAATGAAGTAACAATCTGAGTAAACCTTGTATACATTTCAGAAATCAATTCAGAAGGTTTCATAAGAAAAAGTTTGTAATCATGCAAGAGAATATTCAAACGAGATTGCTTGACTTCATTAGTACCTTCATAGGTGCTACACAATTTATCCCAAATTTCTTTGCCAGTAGTGCAAGTGAAAACACGCATGTAGTCTTCCGATTTCAAAGCATAGAAAAAATAATTCAAACAGTTTGCATTTAAATGTGTTAAATCCAATTATATAGAGTCCATTTAGTAAATGGAAGTGGAACAGTAACACCATTCAATTTTCTAGTTAGAGGTGTTTAACCATCCTTAACAAGCATCCACATGTGATAATCAATTGATTGTAAAAATGTAAATATGCAAGTTTTCAAAAAAGGAAAAAAGAATATTATCAAACAAAGGTGGTTGGGTAATAGAATACCCTTCCGCAGTATTACAAATTTTGTTGTTATCCATGGATCAAAAATTCAAAAAGTTTTCAAACTTAGCTTTTATGAATTCCCCTATGATACCACTTGAAAGTTTGTTTGGGATGTTAATCCCTTAAGAACTAGCCCGAGGCTAACCAAGTGAGGGGGTGAGTTTTGTATTTTAAAATTTTTCTTTAGGTAAAGAAAAAACCAAAATCACCACAGAAATTAGAGAGAAAAAAATAAATAAATGTGAAAGCAAAATAAAGAAACATCACACCATATTTATAATAGTTCGGTCAATCCAAGACCTATGTCCACTCCTCGGAGGAACCCTTTGAGTATTTAACTAACTAAGTGTCTCTCCTTTAGCTCCCACAGCTAGGCAGAGAAGCCATTATAATAGACTTCTTTTGACCAACCCTGCTGCGACAGAGAACTTACTCCTTTTGCTTCCTCCTGAAGCGGGAAGATAACCCAGACCTTTTGCTGAAGTAGACCTCCCAAGAACCTCCCAATGACGAAGGATGAAGAACAGAGATGACGACTTGGAACCTTGCTTGGAGAAATCTTTGTGATCCCTCTCAAAAACTCCCCCACACAAGTTCCTCTCTCTCTCTCTCTCTCTCTCTCTCTCTCTCTCTCTCATTCTGCCTCTCCCCAGGCTCTCTCAGGTTAAGATAGTAGCACTCAAGGTCTTATGCATGAGAAAATTTGGATCCTTTAAATAAAATTTTAAGAATTGACATTATCGTCAAGGACGATGTGAATATCATCCTGGCCAATTTGTACAAAATAAGCTCAATCGGTTGGGATGATTTGGGATGATCAGAAGAAAATTGATTACATCATCCAGGATAATACAATATCATCCTGGCCATTTAGTTCAAATTCGAGTACAATCATCCTGAACTTTGCCCAGAATTGATGCTCGCTGATTTCAATTGTCCAGGACATCGTCCCGGTCGATTCTGTGATCGAGCCAGCCAATGTGATTGTATCAATCAGCTTTAATTGCTTTCCATAATTGCCAGATTAATTTAAGCATAATTGTGCTGTATCATCCAGACCGATATAAAGATCATCTTAGCCGTTAGAAGTAACTTTCAGGATGATTTGCTTAATAACTGCTGCTTAACAAAGATGCTCTGGGTTAGGGTTTCTATTTTTGGTTGAATCGTCCTAGCCGATATGAACATCGTTCACGCCAATGTACTTAAAACATAAAAACTCAGAAAACCCCTCAAGTGTGTGTGTGCAAGGTTACTTAGCATCGGAATCACTTTTATTATTGACTCAATTAAGATAGGAAAAAATACAGACTTGACTCAACCTAAATCTCCCCGATCTTGAGCTGGCTTAAGTTGCATTCAATTTTTTGGACCTAAAAAGTTAATAGGCAAGGCAGTCGTAGGAAATCATGAATGTTTTCTATCATCAATAGTCTAATCCATAAACTGAGATTTGTAACAGAATTTTCCCAGAATGCCTTTTAGAATCTCTTCTTATCATTCTTGAACTTGGGTTTCTCCTCACTCTTTTCCTTTCTTGAATGAGTCTTGAGTGTAACGAAATCAACTTTAACTTGTCCTGGCTTCCTGCATTCAAAACAAATTGTTTCATTAGAATTCTTAAAATTTTTGTTACCCTTCCCTTTATTCCACTTCTAATGATTCTTGTGATTTTTCCTTAGAAAGCTCTTAAATTTTCTCATGATTAAGGCAACATCATCGCTTTCTGACCCGGAGGAGTCAGTGTCCAAGTCGTTCGCCTTAAGTGCCACCATTTTCTCCTTCTTCATCTCACCTACATCAAGATTTCTTTGGTTCACCCTTTTCTCTTAAGAAACGAGTGAACCAAGAAAGTTATCGATTGAATAGGTATTTAAATCTTTAGATTCAGAAAGTGCAGTGATTTTAGCATCAAAAGAGGAAGGAAAACATCTTAAATTTTTGATCACTTTTTCATAGTTAGTATGTTCTCTTTTTAATGCATGCAATAAAGTAACAATCTGAGCAAACCTTGTATATATTTCAAAAATCATTTCATTAGGTTTCATACAAAAGAATTTTGTAATCATGCAATAAAATATTCAAACGAGATTGCTTAACTTCTTTGATTCCTTCATAATTGATACACAATTTATCCCAAATCTCTTTACCAGTTGTGCAAGTTGAAACACGCATGTAATATTCAGATTTTAAAGCACAGAAAAAGCAGTTCAAACATTTTGCATTAAGTTGCGCAAGATCCCTATCATCTAGAGTCCATTCAGTAAAAGGAAGTGGAACAGTAACACCATTTAATTTTCTATTTGGAGCTGTATAACCATCCTTAACAAGCATCCACATGCGATAATCAATTGATTGTAAAAACATAGACATGCGAGTTTTCCAAAAATTAAAAGGAATATTATCAAACAAAGGTGGTGGTCGGGTAATAGAATACCCTTCCGCAGTATTATGATTACTAGAGTTAGCCATGGATAAAAAATTCAAAAAGTTTTCAAACTTAATTTTATGAATCCCGCTCTGATACCACTTGACAGTTCATTAGTGGTGTTAAGCCCATAAGAACTAGCCCGAGGCTAACCAAGAGGGGGGGGGGTGAATTTGTATTTTAAAAAAAATTTCGAGCAAAGCATAAAACTAAAACTAAAATAATTCACCATAAAGAGTAACGGATGCGGAAATAAAATGCAAAAATAAAACAGAGAAAGATCACAATGGATTTATAATGGTTCGGCCAAACCTTGACTTACGTCCACTCCTCGGAGGCACCCTCCAAGTATTGCACTAACTAAGTGTCTCTTCTTTAGCTCCCACATCTAGGAGGAGAAACCTTTGTAATAGACTCTTTTTTACCAACCCCGGTGCGGCAGAGAACTGGCTCCTTTTACTTCCTCCTAATGCGGGTAGAGAACCCGAACCTTTTGCTGAAGTAGACACCCCAATAACCTCCCAAGGATGAAGGATGAAGAAAGGAGAAGACAACTTGGAAACTTACTTGGAGAAACCTTAATGAATCCTCTCAAAAACTCTCCCTCACAAGTTCCTCCTCTCTCTCCCTCTCCCTAGGCTCTCTCAGGTCATGACAACAGCACTCAAATTCTTTTGCATGAGAAAATTCAGGTCCTTTAAATAGAATTTTAAGAACCGACAATATCGTACAGTAAGATATTTCTATCATCATGTATGATCAGTACAATTTAAGCTCAATCATCCTGGACGACATGGGACGATTAGAAGAAATTTTATCCACATCATCCAGGATGAAAAAATATCATTCTGTACGATTAGTTCAAATCACATATTATCAGCCAAACCATTACTCGAAAAGGAGGTCTGGACGATCCAAAATTAGCTTGATTGTCCCGGATGGTTAGTCCAAATTGAGGAAAATCATCCAGAACTTCGCTCGGAAAAGAGCTGGCTGATGTTTAATCATCCAGGAGCAACCAAGGATTTTTGAACTGATCATCCCGGACGATCTTGCGATCGTCCAAGATGATGTGATTGTATCAATCAAGCCTTAATTTCATTCCTTAATTACTACATTAATTTAGGCATAATTATGTTAAATCATCCAGGCCGATGTAATGGATCGACATGGCCGATGTCCAAAAATAAATCTTACCTAAATAGATCTGGTGGCTAATTCTTTCTAATTTGAGCCTATCGTCCTGGCCGATACAAGGATCATCTAGGACGATGTGCTTAATGATGGATGCCTTAATAAGGATGCCCTAATTAGAATTTTTGTTTTTAGTTGGATCGTTCTGGCCGATATGAACATCATCTACGATGATATACTCAAAATAGAAAATAATAGAAAAACCCTCAAGTGTGTGTGTGCAAGGTTACTTAGTATCAGGAACCACTTTTACAATTGACTCAAGAAAGGAAAAATTACAAACTGACTCAAACTAAATCTAGCCAATCTTGAGCTAGCTTGAGTTGCATTTGATCTTGTGGACCTTAAAAGTTAGTAGGCAAAGCAGTCACAGACAATTATGAATGTTTGTTATCATCAAAAGTCTAATCCATAAACTTAGATTTGCAATATTACAAAGGACATGTTGGATTGTCCTAACATCTTTGAGTAAACTGTTAGACTCTTCAATGTGAAAGTGAGCATTAGTGGTTCTTAAAAAGTGGCTGGTCGGAGCCCAGTTATAGTCAGGATCAGAACATATGGTGTGGAGTTTGTCTCCTATGATAGACAGTTATAGGAGTTCTTGATAGTCTTGATATGTGATTTTATCTGGCTGTTTATTCACATAGGATGTAGCGAAGTAAAAGAGGAATTGATACGAAGGCTAGTGAAAAACTCAAATAGTAACTTAGAGTTAACAAGGATGGTAAGAGTGAGGATAAAGTCAAGGAAGTTTGTGCAAACAAATCAAGGATAAGAAAGGAGAGAATTCAAGGGTTAACAGCCCGGGATATAGTGATCCTGACTATTTTGTACCTCAAATAGGCATCTTGGTTGCTTGCCTTGGTGAAATGAGGGTCCAGATTTGCCCTCCACGAGCTTCTAGAAGGCATGCAGGACCTCTTTCCATAGGCCATAATCAGGAAAATTGAAGGGAAGTAAGAGAAAAGAGGGTTTAAGAGGAATTGTGTGAGAAAAACTGATTGAATGCCTCATTTTTTGATTAAATGATATGATCTTTTAGGATGATCATAGAATGGTCCAAGGTGATCGGATGCAATAATTATGTCCAAAATGATTGGTCAAAAAGGCGATAAAGTCATCTACGATGATCATATATCATTCAGGATGATAAGACATAGGAGATCATCCCGAGGAGTCAAGTCGGATGATCATTGAAAAAGAAGATCATCCTAGCTTATTAGGTGGATCATCTAGGATAATACTCAATAATGGATCATACCGGTTGAATTTAAAAATGTTTAAAGCATTTCCATGTGTATCGTCTAGGATAAATAGGTGGATTGTCAGGGACTATCATCAATAATTGATTGTACTGGCCAAATTTAAAATGTTTAAATGTATTTCCACGTGTATCATCCAGGATGAATATGTGGATCGTACGGGACGATTACCAATAATTGAGCAAAGATTTAAGAACATCATCCAGGATGAAGACGAGCTTCTGGGTCGATCACAATAAGTAGAATAGGTATGATCAGATCATTTAGGATGATAAAGTTTCATATAGGATGATGATAAATAGAGAAAACATATCAACCGTCAGATGAAAGGGTAGGAGATAATTAAATGCATCGTCCAGGATGATAGAAAAATTGACTAGGACTATGGGACCAAAAAATGAAATTCAAGAGGTGAAAGTAGATGATCATAGAAGGCCCAAAAAATATAAAAACACCACTAAAAGATAGAGTTAAAATATAAAAAAGACAGAAAAGAACATACAAAAAGTAATAAAAATAAGAAAAAAATTTATATATATATTTCTTTTAAAGGCTTGAAAATGATAAATTCTCCAAGTGATTGAATTTAAGGACTTGTAAGACCAATGAGTTAACCTCGATGAAATTCAAAAATGGTAGAATGTCCGATATGCTTAATCCTAGCTCGGACTTCTCTCAGGGAAAAATTATCTTTTGAAAACAAAAGACCTAACTCAGAGCAAACTAATTGGATAAGAAAAAAAAAACATTTGTATAAAACATAGTTCCAGAAAAATATATCTTATAGATTAATATAACAAAGTAATTTGTCACAATCAAGAAATTTGAATTAAAGCATTTGAAAATATCAAGTGACACAAAAACTCTTCAAAGATTTAAAGGTTTGAAAGAGAGGGAAGCTTGCTTTTTCTGGGCTCATTTTATGCCTCTTATCAATTGATTGGTTCACTTTACGACAAACCAGACTCAAAACCATGTCATAAATGCAATGATAAGATTTCAAAGAACTTGAAAGTAATATAAAGACTTTGAACATTATATATATAAGGTAGATTACTGTAGCAAGATAAAAAAGATGTTAATTACAAAGTCCAGTTATTAATTTGAGATAGACTTTTGTTTAGAAAAAAAAATTATACCACTAAAAGAGGTTAGAGGAAGGAAAACAATCAACGGTGTTTCTACCTTTGATTAATTTAGGGATGTTTAGACATTGACAACAAATTTTCAAAAATAAAAAACCAAGCAAAATATTATTTCTTCTGTAAAAAGGAAAAATAAAGAAAAAAATATCAAAGATGTAACAATTATAAAATAAAAACAAACATAAAAAACTCAAATAGAAATGAATAATAATCAATAGAGTAGTAAATATGCAATTCAGAATTTATCAAGCAACAAATTTATGCAATTATGTCATGAGGTCTGCTGTCCAAGTACTATATTCTCTCATGTGGTCTTTGGTAAGAGAACACCAAAAAAATCATTTATTATCAAATTTAGGAATCCAAACAAGTTTGGGTCCCTTATTATTAAAAGGAGAATGAAATGCATGTGTTATACTATGAATCATATAGTTTGGGTCTCCACAACCAATGTGTATTACGGTGAATAGTGCAAGTGTTAAATGTGTTATAGCATGCGACATGAAAAACATTTAACTCTAGGAAAAGGATTTATTAATCTATTTGGGTTATAATGCCTCTTTCTATATTTTGTCTTTAGATCAAGTGTTGATGTACTCCAATTTCTCTCAAGTGCATTCAATTTAGCTTTAAATCTCAAATTAGCATTTTCTAAAATAGCATTATCAACATTCAAATAGTGCTCTCTATGCTCTGATTCTTCAATATAAGTTTTAAAATCAAATTCAAGTGAGGTGTAGGATGCTTTCAAAGAATCATGCTTAATAATCAAATCAGAATACTTTTTATTGAAATCATCAAATTCATCAAGTAAAGACATATGATGCTATCAAGTAGAGTGTGATCTTTACTTAAACTTTCATGCTCTTTTTTTAAATTTAAAAGCTATAATTTCAAATTAGCATGCGATTTCTTAAGCTTATCATATGATGCATGAATTTTCTCACAAATTTTAATTAATTGATCATAGGTTGGTTCACATATATCTTCTTGATCAGATTGACCAAAATGATCACCCATTAAGCACAAATTTGTTATCTCCTCTATAGCTTCAGTCTCAGATGAGTCACATGCAGAATTCATCCAGAAAGCCTTTTATACTATTTCATTTCCTTCCTGTATTTGGTTTTCTCCTCACCCTTTTCCTTGCTTGGGTGCTCTTTAAGTGTAGGACAATCAGCTTTAACAAGTCTAAGCTTTTTGCATTCAAAATAAATAACATCAGAAGAACTTTTATAATTTTTGCTATCCTTACCTTTTTTTCACTTCTGATGATACTTGTTATTCTTTCTTAGAAAGCTTTTAAATTTCCTAGTGATAAAGGAAACATCATCGATTTTAGACACAAAAGAATCAATGTCCGTGTTATTGGCCTTCAGTGCTACAGTTTTCTTTTTATTTTTCTCACATGCATCAAGATTTCTTTGATTCACCCCTTGCTCATAAGTAATGAGTGATCCAAGTAAATTATTAACTAATAAAGTATTTAAATCTTTAGATTCAATAATTGTAGTGAACTTAGCATCAAAAGAAGAAGGAAAGCATCTCAAAATTTTATTTACTCTTTCAGAATTAGTTAGCTCTCTTCCTAAAGCATGTAATGAGGTGACAATTTGAGTAAACCTATTATACATATTAGAAATTGATTCAAAAGGTTTCATATGAAAAATTTCGTAGTCATGCAATAAAATATTCAATCTAGGTTGCTTAACTTTATTGGTTCCTTCATAAGTAATGCAAAATCTATCTCAGATTTCTTTACCAGTTGCACAAGTTGAAACACACATATAATCTTCACATTTTAAAGCACAGTAAAAATAATTCAAACATTTTGCATTAAGTTGTGCTAACTCTCTTTCATTAAAAGTCCATTTACTAAAAGGAAGTTCATATTTAATGCCATTAATTTCATGAGAAGGAGGTGTATAACTATCCTTAACAAGCATCCACATATGATAATCAATTGATTGTAAAATGTAGACATACGAGTTTTTCGAAAATCAAAAGGAATATTATCAAACAAAGATGGTCTTGTAATAGAATATCCTTCAATTATATTACAATTAACAAAGTTAGCCATTGATCAAAATTCAAAAGTTTTCAAAATCTCAATTTTATGAATTCCTCTTTGATACCACTTGAAAGTTCGACAGGGATGTTAAGCATTAATGAACTAGCCCCAAGGCAAACCAAGAAGGGTGTGAATTAGCATTTTAAAAAAAAAAATTCAGTCAAAAACACAATCCTAAATAAAACAAATATTCACTATAAAAAATAAAGAACGGAAATTAAATGCAGAAGCAGTAATAAAGAACATAAAAATTTATAGTGGTTTGGTCAACTCAACCTATATCCACTCCCTAGAGGCACCCTCCATATATTGTACTGAACTCAGTGTCTCTCCTTTTGCCCCACATCAAAGCGGAGAAGCCTTTACAAACCTCCTTTCCACCAACCCAGGTGAGACAAAGAACCCAACTCCTTTTGCTTTCTCTAGAAGTAGGTAGAGAACCCAATGCCTTTTGCTTCCTCCTAAAGAAGGTAGAGAACCTTTATCAGATGTTGAAGTAGACCTCCCTAGAACCCCCAAGGAACTAAAGATGATGATTGGAGAAGATGACGATGGATCCTTACTTGGAGTAACTTTTGTAAAACCCTTCACAAACTCCCCCTCATAAGATCCTCTCTCTCTCCATTGCACTTCCTCTCCTCTTGGCTCTCTCAGGTCAGAATAGCAGCAAAAGATATTCTTTTAAAAGGAATAAGAGGTCCTAAATAAAAGAGCTTTGGAATAGCTCTTAATTGAAACAAATTGACTTTGTCATATAGGATAATATCAATATCGTCCTATACGATTAGTACAAATTAAGCTCAATCAGCCAGGTTGATTTTGGATGATCAGATGGTTTTTATTCATATCGTCAAGGACAATAGTATATCATCATGTATGATTAGTACAAACCATAGAATATCATCCAGAATATCACATTAAATAGGTGTCTATATGATAGAAAAATAGTTTGTTCATCTAGGACGATCTCACGATCATCCCAGATGATTAGTTTAAATTATTTGCATATCATCTAGAACATCACCCTGAATAGAAGCTGGTTGATGTTTGATCATCTAAGAGAAACTAAGGTTTTTGAATGGATCATCATGATTGATCCTGTGATCATCCAGGATGATATGATCAAGTAATCAAATCTTAATTACTTTCCTTAATTACCAAATTAATTTTTGCATGATTATGTTGCATCATCTAGGGTAATGTCCAAAAATAAAAGCTACCTAAATAGATCTGATGGCTAATTCTTTCTAATTTGAGCCTATCATCCCTGTCGATACAAATATCATCTAAGATAATGAGCTTAATGATGGCTTCCTTAACCAGGATGCCCTAATTAGGGGTTCTATTTTTAAATGATCATCTAGGCTGATTTTGGGATCGTCCCATACAATGTGACCAAATATAGTAAACTCTAAAAATAGTGAAAAAAAATTCCCCCAAGTATATGTGTTTAAGGTTACTTAACATCAGGAATGACATCATTTATAATTGACTCAAGAAAAGAAAAAGATTTCAAGCTAACTCAGTCCTAGTCTACCCAATGTTGAGTTGGTTCAAATTGTTATTTGATTCTTGTGGACCTAAAATGTTAATAGGCAAGGCAGTCGTAGAGAAACATAAGTATTTGCTATCATCAAAATTATATTTCCTAAAAATTGTTTTGTAATATTTTTTGCTACGGGAGTGTGAAAGGTTTATAAGATTACTCAAAGGTATGGATCTCTATATGATTTGTGTTTTTCACTCTTCATCTTGTCTTTCTAGACTGCTCGTGAGAAGATCTTTAAAGAAGATCCGGTTCTCTACCGACACTTATAGAGTGTGAATAGTCGAAGGATCTCTTCCTACACTTGGAGGGTATAAAAGGATGATAATTCTTTGCCGACACTTAGAGAGTGTGAACAGCCAAAGGTACTCTTCCTACACTTGGAGGGTGTGAAAGGATGAAGCATCTCTACCTACACTTAGAGGGTGTGAAAGGATGACAACTCTCTGCCACACTGGGGATTGGTGGAAGAGAGTTTCATAAAGGTTTCTCTGCCTTGTTGTGTGGGCAAAAGGAGAGTAATATTAGAAATAGTGCAATACCAAAAGAAGGAGTCTTCAGGGAGTGGATGTAGGCCGTGTTTGATCAAACCACTACAAATCCTTATGTCATTTAAATTTTTGCTGCCGACATTCTAGTGAGAGAGAGCTTCATTTTAGTTTGATTGTTTCGATCCCTTTGATCCCGTTTGGCTTGAATGGTGGTGAGAGTTTCTGGTCATCCACTAATGATGATCGAAAAACCTCCACTCCTTACTCTGCAAGGTGTCCTAATGATTCATATCATTGTGGATCCAAAAGCTTGAGTTTTACAAATTGGGATGGCTTGTTTAAATAGAGACATTTGATTATCAATGAAGGTCAGTTGTTCATGAAGCAAGATCCTATTTTAGTGATTGGTAAAGGGAAGGATTCATTTGTCCATTCAACTCAGATCAGAAATATTTGGAAGGAGATGGTAAATGATGCAGATGTATCTTCTTCGATTGGCTTAAATTTGAAAGCAAACAGATTTACATTTGTTCCTGAAAATGAGCTGGATTTTCAGGATCTTTCAAAATTGAATTCTGAGATGATGATTCAAGACAAAGAGGCTATTGTTGAAGTGAAAATTGAACCTGATGGAATTTTGAAAGAAGCGGTACATGTCAAGGATGCTGCTCTAAATGGGAAAAATTTGAAATTTGGTCCAGAAAATTATTGGTTATCAAGTAACCATATTAAACAAAGTCATGTGGAAATAGTTCATGATGAGGAGGATGATGCAAATGTTGTCAAGTTGAATATGGAGAAGGTAAGTGACAATGTCAAACTTCTCCAAAAATCTCTTGTAGTGAAAGTATTTGGAAAAGAAATTCATTTTTCTATTTGTTGCATTGAGTTGAGGTAACAATGGAATAGATTTGGATCTTTCCATCTTACTTAATTGCATTTAGATTGGATTTTATGTTCTTTCTAATCTTCTCAAATAATGGAAGAAGTTTTAAGTGGAGGCCATTGGTTTGTGGGTGGACACATAATTGGGGTGGATAAATGGTCACCTCAATTTTCACCTACATCACTTAAAGGTTTATCATCACCAATCTGGAATTGGTTGCCTCATCTTCCTTTACATTGTTGGGATGAAGATAATGTTACAAAGATTGTTTCAAAAATTGGTGTTCCATTATTTTTGGGTGGCAAAATGTTTAAATAGGGGAGATAAGAATTTGCAAGAGCTTATGCTCATATTAACCTATATTCTAAACAAGCTTCTGGTGTTCGGATTGAAAGTCTTTTTGGAAAATTTTTCCAAAAAGTGGAGTACGAGAAAACCTCATCTTTATGTTTTAAATGCGGAAAGATAGATGAGATAAGATTTAGATGCATATGGAAGCTATAAATGAAGATCAAAATAAAAATCTTAAGGAAGCATTGAAGGAAGGGAACAAAGATTTGGGGAAATAAGAATTAGATAAGGATCATTCAAGAGAATATGGTCCTTGGTTACATGTGAAATTTAAAAATAAAAAAAGGAATAAGTTTCATAATCAAAATTCTATGGTTGGCCCTGCAGTTAGAAATCGTGCTCATCGTTATATGGGAAAAGGAAATAATTTTGATTTGCTTTCACATGAGGTTGAGAACAGATTGGAAGTGGATGCTTCAGAAAATCATGTCGAGAAGAAGATATCAAATTCTATGAATGATAATATAGAAGGGAATGGACATACTTCAGAACATCCTTCAGAAGATCAAATAGGAAATATTTCAGAGAGAAAAATAGTTTCTTAAGTTGAAGGTTATAAAGAAATACTTGTTGATGATGTTGTTAATGTTTCTAATCAGCTAATTAGCGGTAAGACTGGGCAACACTATGAAGATGGTATGGTGGATAATACTACAAATGCTTTTCATCATAAGGATATCCCTAAAAACAAGTTGGATTCTATAATTTCAGTTGATAGAATTGGTAGAATATCTAATTCTAAATCTGAAACCAGATAATATTCTGTTGAGAAGGTATGTAGTCCTTTATCTAAATCTAGTAAAGTAAAGTCTGGAGATGAATTATTTGAAGACGGTAAATTCTAACTACTCTTTAAATCATCCCTTATGAAGAAAAAAGTTAATAAAGATACAAGATTGTTTGGTCCTATTAAAGGAAGTATTAGAGGAAGAAAGATGGACAATCTTGGTGGCAGCATTTTAGCCACAACTTTATTTAAACAATAAAATGTTTGATGAAAGGAAAGTTTAAGTTTGATCGGTGGAGAGGTGGAAGATGGTGGAGCTTCTTAAAGACATGCCTTGTGGAGATGTCAATATCATAGGATATATCTTGACGATTTTCTATTTTCATAGACTCATTTCTTTTAATTTGTATAGCAATATTTCTTTTTCTTTTTTAAATTTGAGCATAAGGTGGTATTTGGAAAAAGGATTTAGAATAATGGAAATTAAGATCTACTCTATATATTATTTTTTACTCAATTGGGAATTTTGGGATACTAATCAACCCTTTGGGTTGTTGTTTAATCTTTGGTATCCCCTCCACCCCTATGGGTTTCAAATGATTAGTAAAGGGACTTATTTTCATTATGAAATTTCCCCTTTTTTTAATAGTTACATTGTTCTTAAATTTTTTGCTAATATGACCTCCTTTTACTTTGTTTTAAAGGAAGTGTCTAGTTGTTTTAGTTGCATTTAATAATTTCCTTTTTTAAAATTTTAATGCTATATGCATTTTATCAAAATGGAAAAAAAAAACTTCAATTAACTTGCTACGAATCGTCAATTGGTTACAATTTTTTTTTCCCAGAGAATTTTTTAAAATACCAATTCACCCTCCCTCTTAGTTTGCCTTGGGATATTAACTTAGGTTTAACAACCTATTCAAGATTCAATAGAAGTATGTTAATGACATTCTAAAGGAGTATGAAATGGATAAACCTAAACAAGTTAGTACACCTATGAGTTCCTTAGTTCAGTTGGATAAGGATCCAAATGGAAAATCTATTGATCAAAAGAAATTTAGGGGGAATAATGTGATGTTTACTTTACTTGACTGCTAGAATACCTGATATTATGTTTAGTATTTGTTTGTATGCTAGATTTTAATCAGATCCAAAAGAATCACATTTCACAGTAGCAAAAAAGATTTTGTGATATTTCTTGGGAATTCAAAACTTAGGGATTTGGTATCCTAAGTTTAGCACTTCATTTGAAATAATTGGATATTCAAATTTGGACTTTGTAGGTTGTAGTGTTGACAGAAAGAGTATACAAGGAACTTATCAATTTATCAAAAATTCTTTATATTTTTTTGTCCAGTAGATAACAAAATTCTCTAGCGCTATCAACTGCTGAAGCTGAATATATTACCTTAGAGAAGTTTTGTGGCACAAGTTCTTTGGTTGAAACAACAGTTCATTTACTTAGGATTTACAATTGGCATAATTCCAATTTATTGTGATAATATTAGTACCATTTATTTTTCAAAAAATCATATTCAACGTTCTTGAACCAAACATATAGACATAAGACATCATTTCATTAAGGATCATGTATCTAAAGGAAAAATTGAATTGAACCATATTTACTTTAAAAATCAACTTGCAAATATTTTTACAAAACCACTATCCTTTAATACTTTTAGCACATTAAGAACCAAGCTTGGTGTGATTGATCTTAATGCTTAATTAAAATTTTTTGCAAACTTGATATGTACTTTTGTGTGTTTTCTGTTTTTGTATTTAATGTACATGTTTATGTAAGTGTTTTTCTCTTTTAATTTTATGTTTTGTGTGATTTTGAAATGTTATCAAAAATCAAATTTCTTATTTCTTATCAATCGTGCAAATTTTTCTAATGTTTTATTTGTACTGTATAAAATTATTTTCATCATATACGAATTCTATAGCATGTAAATCATTGTTTTGGACTGATCACATAAAGTTTTAATTTTTCAATACATATTATACTGTACGATATTTATATCATCCCGGATAATCTGCATTACTTCAACTGTACGTATTTAGATGGTTATAAGGGCATAATCAGTTATTATAACTGATTGTACGTATAAACTTTTGGTTCATACATCTGAACCACATGTCATTTGACGTGGGGGACGAACCTAACCTTCTTTAAAATGATCTTAAATAATTGATCGTCCCGGATGAACACCTATTCATCTGTACAACATCTGGTCAAAAAGCCTGTATAAAAGGATGCTTTGTAACTTGCATGATTATGAAAAGTCATTTCATTTTGAACGTATTCGTTCATACATACGAAATTTATTTTTTCACGTACATACCATCAATCGTACTAAACAAAACCTTTTTGTATACATGAAAGATCATTTTTCTTTAAATAGGAGGGCTTTAGAATTCATTTTCATTTACTTCTATAGCCTCTTCCAATCCTTCTCAGCTTAGCAATGGCAAGTTCTAGCAAGCGTGGTAGAGTAACTAAGGGATCATCTTCCGTGAGTGGAGATGACAACATTTTATCTATGACAAATGAGGATTCTTTCCATAGGTTTGTCTCTGCTAAAGTTACTCCTTCTAAAATACTACTTCAATAGGATATCCTCTTCCAAGTGATGCCTCTTTTCGCCACCACTCAATTTGCATTCATGCATATAATAAAGAAACCTTTCACTATTTTCTAGAAAATATGTCTTTTAGTTATGATGAGAGTAAGATCATATCTTATGTTTTTAAGAAAAAGGTAGAAATCATAAAGGAAGATTTGGGAACCATTTTGCATTTAAGAACTCAAGGAGTTTGAGCCCACACAATGACTTCAAAATCTAATTTTGGCTGGTTCAAAATAAATAAAGTTCTTAGAGAAATTATGCAAGTAAGTCATTTGCCTATGGTCTATACTTTAAACCAAAATGCAAGGGTGCATGTCCTTAGAACTTATGTTATTCCTAAAGCTAGTGACCGCATTAACATTACTCTTCTTCTATCCACTGTTACCTATCTTATCATGAATAGACAACCTATAGCTGAAACCCAACTTATTCTTGATTATATTCATGGCCTTTCTGAAATTGGGCATGTCTCTCATAAGAGGAAGAAGAACATTGCATTAGGACACCTATTGACCTATATCCTAGAGAATAAGCACAATCTTATTCATCCTAAGCCTCTACTTGAATTGCCTATCTACTTCACTGATGCTTTATTTTGAGCACTTTTGGGAAATGTAACAATACAAGTGAGGATTTTGAGGGAGAAGGGGTAGTACCAGCACTTGCACTAGCGTCTGCTCATGGACCTGATTTTTAGGAGATGGTACAGTGATTTGACTGATAAGAGAGGCATTTTGATCAATGCTTTGATCAAATTTAAACTTACCTAAACTAGCAGGATGTCAATACCAGCAAGACATGGGATGGATTTGTGGACAGTTTGAATATGTGAACACTAATGTAGCTATGATGAATAGCTATTTTCCTATCTTCACCTAGCCTCTTCCTCCAGACTAGGGGCCCTCAGATTTCTAGATGTACTTCTTGTGTGTTGTCTTTGTCAGTCCTTTCAGATGTGTTTATCTTTGGGATATTTTTTATGCTATGTGTACTTGCCTTGTTTTAGATCTTTGATGTTATTATGTAATCTTATTTTGAGATATATGAAATTGATATCAGATGTGATTTATTGTATTAGATCTTCATATTAATATCAATAAAAAATTGCCCTATTTTATTTAGTTGATTTTGTTCTTTATTTGAAATGTTAGTTTGTTTAAATGATAATCCTAACTTAATTGATCTAAATAGGGTTATAGTATGAATAATAATAAAAAAAATTAATTTTATTATGAAATATAATTTTTCAAAAATATAAGTTAATTTATAACTCGATGAAGTTAAGGCTATCAATCCCATGTTCTTTTTAGGTATACATAATTTTAATACTATTATTGCAATTTTGATGTCTTATTGTTTTTTATTCTCAATTCAATATAATTATCTTTGTACTTAGAGAAATTGAAGTTTTTTAGATTATTGATATTAGAAAGATCAATTAAAAAAAAGGAGAAATGTATATGTGTATAAAAATTGAAAGAGTGTGCAATAGTTTGCAAATAAAAAAGAAGCATAAAATTAGCCCAAATACAAAAAGATGCACAAAGTGTGCTACAAATATTTGAAAACATGCGCAATGTCGCCAAACCAGTGTATTGATAATGTTATTTTTTCTATCTTTTAATCTTCATATTCAAATCAATCTAATGTTCAATTAAATATTTTATTGTAAATTGAATTTAATTAATCTTTATTTCATCACATTTGCAATAATTCTCCTCATCTAATTGTCTAGAATATTTCATGACCTTGATATATGTTATATTTTAATTTAAATGTTTTGAATCTTTAGTTTTATCTAATGGATATTAATCTTGTTATTTTAATTATAATTTTATCACTTTCAAGATCAATTATTAAAGGTTTCTCATATGTCTTCTTTCATTCTTTTTTCTTTCTCTTCTTCCTTCATTTTGTTGTTGTAAAAAAGGGGAGAAATATTGTTTGTTTGTATTTAATTTTTACACATTTTTTTTAGTTTGGTTTGTTAGTGTTATTTTGTTTTGGTTTGTAAGTGTTGCTTTATTTTTTTGTTTGAAGTGTTTTGTGTGAGTTTATGAAAAATTAAAAAATAATTGAATTATTGTTAAAAATTAGTGTTGCTTTATTTTTCTATTTGAAATGTTTTGTGTGAGTTTATGAAAAATTAAAAATAAAAAAAAAATTGATTTGTTCTTAAAAGAAATTCCCTTATATTCACATGCTTATTCATTTAGGGGGAGTTATGGAGAAATTTAGGGCATTCAATTTTATTCAAATAATAATTATTTTGTCCTCATAAAAAATGAGGAGATTGTTGAGATAGTTGCTACTTAGTTCTTGCCGGTTTGATATTCTTGCAACTTGCATGTTTTTTATTATTCCAAATATTACTACTTTGATTATTATTTCTCCTAACATATTTTGGAAGAATATTATTTTTCTCTTGTGTTTACTAATATTTCAAGGAAATTATATTATAGATTGTTGAAGACTTTAAATCAAGATCTATTTAGATTTATTATAATTGAAGTCTATATTTTCAATTTTATTGAGTATGAGAGTGTGTGATTGTAATTGAGTAACTGAGCAGATACACACACCAGAGGAGAGTTTAAATATCACATTTTTTATATTGATCGTAATAAACGATATCCATTCATACGGAATGATCAGATCAGTTATCTTTCCCAAATATAAGTCAAAATAGTAGAAATGAAAATTTTTGTCAAGTATAGATCGTATTGTACGAACCTAGTTCATACATGCTTTCACGAGTATGAAATTGATGGGTCTATTCTTGCTTAAAAATATTTTTTCTAAGCAAGGATTGTACGAGATGATCATAGTTCGTACATGCTTTCATGAGTATAAAACTGATAGGATTGTTCTCGCTCAAAAATATTTTTTTTAAGTGTGGATTATACTGTACAAACCCAATTCGAACATGCCTTCCAAAGTATGAAATTGTGAGGTCCCATTTCGTCCTAACGTTTCATTCAGAAAAATTTGAAAAATTTTATAATTGATCGTATCGGATGATGATGTCATCATACGTACGCCATCTAGAGTACAAAATATTGTGGTTCCTTTTCGTACAGATGATTTTTAAAAATTTTTGAACTCTTCATCCTGGATGAACTTGGTTCATACTGGATGATGATTGGGTATGAAATGATTTTGAACTAATTCATAATATGTTTGTACGCAACAGTATTTGAACTATTCATATGTATGAAATCTGATTATACTATACAATCGTTTACCCTAAAAAATATAATATTCAGTTTTCTTGATAATTTTTTGTGACTTTTGTATGAAAGGATAACTAAAAACAGACGTAAAAAGTTTTATCTTCGTGATTTTTCAAGGGCAATTGAAAGAGAGAGTGTGAGAGAGTGTTTTAGAGAGATTTCTTGCTAGTGGAGTGTGAGGGATTTACAAGGTTACTCAAAGGTAAGGATCTCTATTTGATTTATATTTTTCATTCATTCTCTTATCTTTCTAGATTGCTCGTGAGAAGATCTTTGAAGAAGATCCAGTTCTCTATGAACACTTGGAGGGTGTGAAAGGATAAAGGTTCTCTGCCTACACTTGGAGGGTGTGAAAGGATGAAAGTTCTCTGCCTACACTTGGAAGGTATGAAAGAATGAAGGTTCTCTGCCTACACTTGGAGAGTGTGAAAGAACGACGGTTCTCTACCGACACTTGGAGAGTTTGAAAGGATGATGGTTCTCTACCACACCGGGGATTGGTGGAAGAGATTTTTTTATAAAAGCTTCTCCGCCTTACTATGGGGGAAAAAGGAGAGTCACATTGGTAATAGTGCAATACCTGAAGATGGAGTCTGCAGGTAGTGGATGTATATCGTGTTTGATCGAACCACTATGAATTTATATGTTATTTAAATTTATGTATTTTATTTACTACAAGTTTTTTTTCTATGGTTTAAAAGTTTTTTTTTTAAATTTTAATTAATTTGCTTCATAAATCAATAATTTTAATTTTTAAATCCAAGAGATTTTTTAAATTATAAATTCATCCCACCTCTTGGTTAGCCTTGGGACATTAATTTAGGATTAACAACGTAATCTATATTCAATAAGAATCAACAGTATCCACACTTCCTTTTTTAAAATATCTCTCAACTAAGAAAGTGTTTAACCTCTCATACCAAGCCCTAGGTGCCTGTTTCAATACATATAATGCCTTTTTTAATATATAAACATGATTTGGATATTTTGATTTATCAAAACTTGGAGGTTGTTCAACATAAACATCCTCTTGAATCACCCCATTCAAAAAGGCACATTTAACATCCATTTGATAATCTCAACAATCAACCTGAGGATAACTAAATGGCTTTGAAAGAGAGAGAAGCACCACAATTTGAGGAAGGATTTGGAGGAAGATTTCAGCTACAACCTTTGTAAATTAAGGATGGTGGCCAGTCATCCTTGGATGACCGGAACACCAAAACTCTTAGATCTACCGCGCGTCCAACTTTGATGGATACAAAAGGTAGTTTCACATTCAATCGCAGCTTTTCTAGTTTTTTTAACTCGCCTCTAGTGATTAGAGAGGGAGGTTCATTCTCTAAGAAAATTTCTTTGATGGAGATTGGTAAAGAAAAGAAGTAATGGAGAATTTGAAAAGTAAGTTTTTTTCATCTTTGCCAGTTTTATCCCTAAGAGCAAATGATTTGGAGGCTTCTACTTCAAGTGTCATCAATCACAATTTAAATAATTCTAATGTGTGGATTAGAAAACCACACATTAAAATTATCTTTCATAAAATGCAAGAGGAGAATAAAGATACTAATGTGGTTAAACTTGACTTGGAAAATGAAAAATCCAATGTTCTTGTTTTAAGAAATTCATTAGTAGTGAAGATCCTTTGCAAAAACTTTGCTTTTTCAAATTGTGCTTTTGAATTAAGGAGGCAATGGGGTAAATATGGAGGATTTCATATTACCTCTCTTGGAGTAAATTGGATCCTGTGTTTTTTTCAATCAAATGAAGCAATGGAGGAAGTTCTAAATGGAGGTCCATGGTATGTGGGTGGTTTCGTCATTGGACTAGATAAATGGACTCCAAATTTCTCACCCTTTTCATTGGATGGAATTTTTGCTCCCATTTGGGTTCGTCTCCCTTACTTGCCATTACATCGCTGGGATGAAACCAATATTACAAAAATTGTTTCAATGATCGGGACTCCTTTATTATTGGATGGGAAAATGTTTAGATGGGGGAGAAGGGAATTCACAAAAGCATGTGTTCGGGTAAAATTGAACTCGAAACTCCCGAGTTGTACTTGGGTTGAAAGTATTCATGGCAGATTTTATCAAAAATTTGAATTTGAAAATTTATCTTCTATTTTTTTTCAAATGTGGAAGAATTGGACATAAAGATATTATATGTCCAAATGGTTTTCAAAATCTGGATTTGATTGATAAGGAAGCTCCCAAAGATCTGTTACCATCTGAAGGTGGTTCTTATGGACCTTAGATGCATGTCAAATTGAAATCTAAGAAAAATGTTAAGAAGAATTCTTCTATTCCAGATCATCGGAAATTCTATGGAGGATCAATTTCAGATCTTCTTCCAATGAAGTTGGCTCTAACAAAAACTGTTGAAATTAAGCGAAGAGATGATGTTGCAGTTAGAATCAATTCAACGTTGGTGGTTGAGCCAGTTATAGATCAATTTACTAATTCTGTAAACAAAATATCTAGAGATTTGAATGATGAAATTACTGCAATTAATTTGGAGGTTCCAATTGTTGAGGACGATTCCACTAGAGATCAAAATTGCATTGCTGAAATTTCAGGATTTCAAAATTTAACTTTTGAAATCCCACAAATCATGAAAGCAGATAAGGTAGTTCAGGAGCCGAAGCCAATTTTATCTCCATCAAATCCAACTGGACTTATGAAGAACATAAGCAAGGAGGTTGCTGCTATTCCAGTGGATAATCAAAATTTTGCTAAAAATTTGGAAAATCTGGTTTTATCTCCAACAATTCCAGCTGATCAGATGGACGGGATAATTGAATTTGAAAATGCTGTTATTCCAGCAGATCAATTAGCTGGAAATTTCAAAATTCAAAACCCAATTATATTGGAGGCAGTTGAGAAGTTAGAGAAAGAGCAGTATTCGATATTTACTCCTTCTAAGGCAATAAATAAGTCTGAAATATCTGCATCTATTGATGGAATACGAGATGGCTTTTCTAATACCATCTCTCCTTCTTCTACTATCAGCCTAAAAAAGTAGGAAAATAACTACTCACTTTCCAGATCTACGTTTATGCTATTATATTTGGTTCTTCTAATAAAAACCTATATCATGAATTATTTAAGATAATGTGAAAGGAGATTGAGATGAGCATGATAGGAGAACACAACTACTTTCTTAGATTTAATATACGGTAGAAGGATGGTGGATTTTTTCTTAGTCAATCAAAATACATTAAGGACATTCTTAAGAAATATGAAATGAATAAAGATATAGATAATAACACTCCCATTAGTTCAACAGTTCAGTTGGATAAGGAATCAAGTGGAAATTCCATTAATCCAAAGAAATATTGAGGAATAATTTGATCACTTTTTTACTTAACTTCTAGTCGACCTGATATTATGTTTAGTGATTGACTTTGCACTAGATTTCAAGCTGATAAAATAGAATCCCACTTGATTGACATTAAGAGAATATTTAGATATCTCATAGTAACCCAAAACATGGGAATACAGTATCCTAGACAGAACACTATGCTTGTAATCATATGATATTTTGATTTAGAAATTGCTAGTTTTAGGGTTGATAGGAAAAGCACTTTTGAAACTTTCCAATTCATAGGATAATCTTTAGTCTTCTTATCTAGTCAGAAATAGAATTCAATAGCTCTTTCCATTGTAGTAGATGAATACATAGCCTTAAGAAGTTTTGTGGCTCAGGTCCTTTTATTAAAGAAACAAATTTTTGATTTAGGACTACCTTTAGACACCCTTTTAATCTTACATGATAACAATAGTGCAATCTATATTTCAAATAGTCCAATCAAACACTTCAAGGACAAACACATAGACATAACACACCATTTCATTAGGGACCATGTCACCGAAGAAGACAAAGATCTACATCATGTAGCGACAAAAAATTAGGTTGCAGACATATTTACCAAACCTATGGATTTTGACATATTCAGTACCATAAGAACCATATTAGGTGTCATGAATATTCATGTGTGGACCGAATGCTTTGAATAACTAAAATTTGATTGTTGTATTTTCTAGTTCTATCTTTTAGGGTTTTATGTTTTTTCTTTAAGTATTTTTATTTCTTTTAAAATTTAAGAATTTGATCTCTACTCACTTCATTAGTTGAACTCTTTTATAATTTGAAATTCATGGTTTTTGGTTCATCACTTTGCAATGTTATTCTCGTAGATATTATTTTGAAACATAGTATGCAAAGATCACATTTCCTCTCTAATATTTTTTCTTAATTAGATTTTTATTTAAATAAGACTTTTACCTATAAGGAGCCTGAGATAGGGTTGATAAAATTCAAATTTCTAACCTTTCTGTATCTTAGTTGTGTCAATGAATTTCTTACTGAGTATTTGCTCTTAATATAAGATTAAATTTTCATTTAATGCAAGTGATCATTTCTTTAAAATTTTTTTATGTGTATTTTCCATTTATTGCTTGATTTCTATTATGTTTTATTTTTCTTTTTATTATGATTTTATTTATTTTCCTTCCTAGAGCTTTCCAGGTCATTCATAGCCATATCTAATTTTTGCTCAGATTATACAATACAATCTACATTATACTGTGTGATTTTAAAAACTATCACTACAGATCCAACCATAAGGGATCCAATGACTCATATTCTCAATTATTAGTGATTGCAATGTATAAACACTTACTTTGTATTATATGATCCATGTGGTTGTAGCTTTTGGATGAAATTAATTTGGCAGGTATGATATTAAATAACATACCATACTCATACTGTATGAACTCTTATTCATATTGTACGATCATCATAGTTAATAATCATCCATATTAATACCTCGAGATAAACACATTGTCTTTAATCGTCTAGTATAATCTTGATCATAGTGCATGATGAGACCAACTTTTTGACTAAATAATATTGGACAAATTTATTAGAGAATATCAACCAATACAATTTAACATTCTACTACACAATCTAGCTAAGTCTTTATACACAATTCAAATCTCATGCTTATTCTTCACTCCAATCCTTTCAACTCTCCTCCTCTCTTACTTGAGTTTAATTTCATGGCAATAGATGGTAGGAAGCGTTTACAAGTACTCTTGGGAGTTCCCCGTGATGTCAAATTAATCCTAATTTTGCTGAGGATGCTGAAGAAAGAGGCCTACCATCACTATAATAAAGATCGAATTATTGCCTCTAAAGTCATCAAATAATAGGATCTAAATTTTCAAGTACTACCTTTTTTTGCCCATATCACTCTTACCTTTATTTTTAATGTAGCCTTTCCATTTAATTTTTAATTGGTTTTAAAATTTTTTGTAAACCTAAGAATTAATAGCGAGGGTATTGCCCTCCAATCTTATTTTAGTAAGAGGCTAGTAGAGATTAACTACCAAAACTTCCATGACTTTCTTTAGATTTCCACTACTTAAAGAAAAGTTCATGTTATAGATGTAAATACAAATTTTGTTTGGACCTTTACCAATACATACTCTTAGCTACATGTTATAAAATTTGATACTCTAATTTAGGATGCCTGCATTATCCAACACATACTTAAAATCGCTATCATTCCTAAAGTTTTTTTTTTTTTTTTTTAAGGAAATGCAATCAGCATTTAAAATTAAAAAGCAACTAAGGCCTAGATATAAACTAAAAGGTAGCGGACTCCAAAAAACATTCCTCCTTTACAAGTTTAACAAAGGACGAAGGAAGAGAGTTTCACAAAAAATGTACCAAATAAAATCATAAGAAAATGATAGGTTAGCAAAAAAATTAGCTATCCTATTACATTTCCTACAAATACATTTAAAAATGACATTATTCCCATACCTCAAACATAAGAAGTCTTCATCTCCATTGTCTCCAAGTTTCTTCTTTTCTTTGTTGTATATATTGAGAAGAAATTGAATAAAATTCTTATTGTATCCCTCTATGATAACACCTTTGGCATTATCCAAACAATTATGCAATAGATCTTTTAAAGAGTTGAAAGAATAAAGTTCCAGTTGTGCTATATCCCAATGCATCACATAGAATCCAAAAGCACGAATAAATCTTCCTCTATGGTCTCTAACAATTCCTCCAATGCTCGCTCCATAGTTTCTCCTCAATGCAGCGTCAATGTTAATCTTGTACCACTCGGTTGGTGGAGGATGCCAAAAATCTGTAGACAATCCATTGGATTGAATAGCATCCCAGTTTTCCAAGAGCACTTTGTGTCTTTTATCCAACGCCACAATGCTAATTACATTTGCAGCCAATATTGAATCATTGTCTTCTTTTTTACCATGCCTTTTTTTATTTCTATCATTCCATGAAATCCATATCATGGTGAAATAAATCTTTACTATTAACGGATTCTTCTCATACAAAAATTGTAACTCATTCATACATTGCTGAAAAGAATCAAAGAAGGGAATATGAAAACCCCATTCCCGAAGAGTTTAAATAATTCTTAACAACTTTGGACATTTAGTAGTGACATGGTCTAGATTCTCCACTTCTCCACATCCTTTAGGACACAAATTATTATTATATAATCTCCTTTTCATCATAAAATCTACTGTTGGAATAGCATTTTTGCAAACTCTCCAAGTAAATAATTCCACCCGTGCATACAATTTCATCTTATGAATCCATAAGTAAGAATTTCCATCATCCATCCTCACCGTCTCTTCTTAAATCAATGCAACAATTGATTTCCCAGGGAACTTGTATTTAAGATCCATAAAATCTTCCTCTTCTTCTTGATGTATTTGAATGTTACTTATTACATTAACCAAGTCTTCACCGACAAAAAGAAGAAGTTTATCAATGTTCCATCTGCCTTCAAGAATGAAATAATCCAGAGTGATGTTATCCTCTTTAAAAGAAGCTACAAATGTTGGCCATTTGAGTAAGCTTTTGTCAAAAATCCAAACATCCTTCAATACATTAATATGAGTCCCTTTCACCACATTCCATCTGATAATATTCTTCCTAGATTTCCATCCACTAGAAATAATCTTCCATGCCAAAGAACCTCCTTTAATAACATCTTTCTTCCACCAGTGTTCACCGTATTTGATCACGAGATTTCTATTTAAGAAGGAGTTTGGGTTGGTAACCAGATTCCATAAAAATTTAGCTCTCAATGTTTCAACACTGCAAATAGCTGAATGGATACCCCAACCACCGGATGTTCTTGGTTTGCAAAGTTCTTCCCAAGCTACATAGTGCATCCCCTGTTTACCGTCTTGATTATTCCAAATGAAATTCTTGCAGGATTTCTAAAATTCCCTCAGCACACTTAAAGGAATAATGGAATGAGAAATTAAATATAATGGCAGATTACAAAAAACTGAATTTGCAAACACAAGTTTTCCAACTAGAGAAATATATCTATTTCCCCAAGCATTTAAAATCTTCAAGGATTTATCCAATAGAAATTGAAAATATGACTTTTTCAATCTTCTTAAAGCCAACTTTGTTCCCAAATATTCAAGCTCCTCTACCACCTTTATCTTCATGATTCTTGCAATTTTCTTCTTCCTTCTTCTTTCCAAAGTCTTGCTAATAATCATGGCAGATTTTTTGAGGTTTAGTCTTTGTCCAGTCCATCCACAATAATTTCTCAAAATGCACTTCGTCTCCTTAATGATTATAATCTTAGCATTAGACAATAACAGGACATCATCTGCATAAAGCAAATGAGATATCTTCTGACCTCTAGAAGCAACTTTAAGGCCTAATTTCTTCCCCTCTTGAGCAAGGACATTAGTTAATAATTGGGAACAAATGATAAAAAGAAAAGGGGATAATGGAAATCCCTGACGGAAACCACTCCGCCCCTCAATCCACTTGGATAAGCCTCCATTTAAGATAATTGAAAATCTAGGCTCCACAATGCACTCCATGATCAGCTTCATGAATCTCACGAGAAAACCCAGTTTTCTCATCATCTCCTCAAGAGTATTCCAACACATGCTGTCGTAGGCTTGCTCCATGTCTAGTTTAATAGCCACCAAACCTTTTTTAGATTTAGAAATCCTGATTTTATTGACCAATTCCTGTACCAGCAATAAATGATCTAAAATGCTCCTCCCCTTTAAGAAAGCAACCTGCTCTTCTGATAGGACGGAAACCTGTTCAATAAAACCTGTGGAATAACAACCAAAAGCCTGTTCAAGAGCCAGTAATAACTTTTGGAATAACAACCAAAAGCCTGTTCAATAAAACCTTAGCAACTACTTTATAAATGGAGTTGCACAAGCTGATAGGACGGAAACCTCCAGGAGTTAAAGGACTAGTAATTTTCGGTATCAAGACAATAAGAGTTTCTTTCCAATTACTACACATTTTTCTTGAATCAAAAAATTCCCTAACAGCTTTACAAACATCAATACCAATAATGCTCCAGTAATTTTTAAGAAAAGAATACGTAATACCATCAGATCCCCGAGATTTGTTATTGCCAAGTCCTTTGATAACTTCCAGAATTTCCACATCTCAGATTTTCTCCTCCAAGATTCTTCTATCAGCATCATCCAGAATAGCTAGTGGGTTTGGCCAATTATCAATGCAGCAAGTCCTCTGTTTCCATTTATTTTGGAAAAACTGGAAAAACACCTTATGCATCTCTTCGGGTTCTTCAGTGATCACACCCCCAGCATCTTTAATTTGAGAAATTCTTTTTCCATTTCTTCTTGTGTTGGCAAAAGAATGAAAAAATTTAGAATTAGTGTCACCTTCTTCTATCCCCTTAGCATTTGGTCTTTGTCTCCACCATGTATTAAGCCTTGAAAGTACTGAATTAAGCTCTTTAACTTTTGATCTCAGCATCCAAAGTTTTTCTTCAGTAAGCCATCCAACCGAAGCCTCTCCTTCTTGAATCAGAGAGATTTCTTCTTTTAATTTCTCCTTGTCCAAAGAAAAGTCCCTAATCCTTGCCTTGCTCCAATAAAACAAATCCTTCAAAGCTTTCTTGCACTTCTTATTGAGAATCTCCATATCACTACCTTGGAATGCATTCCTCCAAACTCTTGCAATAATGAGAGAAGAAGCTTTGTAAGAAATCCACACATCTTCAAATTTAAGCATCCCATTCTTTTTATAAGAATTATAAAAAATCATCAAGACTATAGGACAATGATCCGATGCTACTCTAGCAAGGTGTCTCACCACAGCTACATTAACTCTATTGATGGCTATAGAGTTAAGCAAACATATGTCCAGTCTCTCAAGAATACGATCTCCTCCTGTTTTATTGTTACACCACATGAATCTTTGACCAACAAATCCCACATCATGGAGGTCACTCATATTTAAGAAATCAGCCATCTCTATTGGACCTTGAGAAAAAAAAAATTTCCTTCCACCCCTCTTTTCTTCTTGAGATAAGATGCAATTAAAGTCTCCCCCAAAAATGAAAGGAACCTTTCTAATGGAAACCTTCTGTAAACTCCTCCAAAAATCTCTCCTCTTTACAACATCCTTGTTGCCATATATAGTAGCAATCATCCACACTCCTTTATTGAAGACATTGAGATCTCCAAAAATACACTGATTTTCTTCCTTTAAAACTGAGAAAGAAGCTAAATCAGACCTCCACAATACCATAATTCCTCCAGATAGGCCATCAGATGGAATGAGATAGAAATCCCAATCAGCTCCCATAATCTTCTCAAAGGAAACTTTATCAAATGCATTGATCTTAGTTTCCACCAACCCCATACCATGGTATTTAATCACCTCCTTAAGATATAGAGAGGCCTCTTTCTTCTTGGACCCTTTACAATTCCAAAAACCTATGGAATTCATTGATACAACTTAGGAGATGCCGCCCCTTCCTTCCTTCTGTTACCACCACCATCAAAATTCCTCCCTCTCGGAATGTTTTTTATGGGACTAAGAGATTTTAGCTCTTTTGCTAATTTCATCTTGTTAGACTCCCGGTTAGAACTTTTAACTCTTCCCAAAGTGCTAACAGAAATATTACTATCAACATTTTCAACTATGTTCGACCTCACTCTTATACCATCACAGTTTTCCTCAATTTTTTCCAAATAATTATCCACATCTAACATTTCTTCATTAATCATATTTTCACTGACCGAATTCAAAATATCAAATTTATTATCAGAATTTGATATGTTAGGAATAACAGTTACAAAGGTCTTACGCGTAGAAGCTTCATGATCTTCCTCAACATTTTTTGAAAAATCTTCTCTCTCCACAGTATCAGCTCCAATATTTGTATCATTTTGTTGATCCATTTCTAAAACCAATTCTCCTTCTTCTAACTGTTCTTCATTGCCCAGGTCAGCTAACTCTGTGATGGCAGAGTCTTTCTTCGCTTCATCTCAACCCGAATCTTCTTTCTGAGCTGCTTTTTAATTTCCATTCTTCTTAACATATATAGCTTTGCTGGATTTCACCACATTGCTTCTTTGAACAAGCCTTCTTCCTTTCTTGTTGTTCATGAGAATCCAAGTACCATATGATGGTTCATCAACTTTATATTGCATATTTCTTCCTTCATCAGCTTCTTTATTGTTACTATCAACAATCTTCACTTCATTGGTTTTGCTTCTATTTTTTCCACATTCATCCTTCAAGTGCCCAATCAAACCACATTCCAAGCAAAGGTTTGCCACTTTCTCATATTCAACTTTTTGAAAGAACCTTCCCGAAATGCTATCCATCCAAATTCCCAAAGGAAGAGGTTGATCAAGCTTCACCCGTACACAAACTCTAGCGAACTCCCTCCTTCCCCATTGGAATAAATTCCCATCCATCATTAATGGGATACCAATTCAAGAAGCAATCCTTGCTATGTTAACTTCTTTTGAGTCTAGTAAATAGGTTGTTAGACCTAAGTTAATGTCCCAAGGCTACCAAGAGGGGGGGTGAATTGGTAGTTTAAAAATTTCGACCCTCTTTGAAAAAGTGTTGAACCGAAATGAAAATATTTTTTATTAAGTTTTTATAAAAAAACGTTTTTCAACCACAGAGTTTTTAAACCAAAAATAAAATGCGGAAAAAATAAAAACAGTAAAGTAAATGACACCAGATTTA